>NW_015505547.1:313780-346101 GCF_001515645.1 Sinocyclocheilus grahami
CTCACGCACCGGATGCCGTGGTGTATTAGAGGTAAAAAATTATATAAATGCTGTTCGGTTTCTGACAAAAAACGATCGTTTTGTGGCTTAGGACATCAATGTGTCATCACAAGCCGCAGGGTTTAATTTGGATTTGTCTGTGCATATTTTAGATTTTGTTACCATTGCCATGCATTATACGACTGATAGACTGCAACGGTTGGAGTTAAAAATCATCATATGTGTTCTACTGAAGAAACAAAGTCACCTACATCTTGGATGCCCTGGGGGTAAGCAGATAAAAATCGAATTTTAATTCTTGGGTGAGCTATCCTTTTAATTTACAAATGGTAAACTATCAAGCTTTTATTTTTACGGTTTGGGAAGATGATTAGCACATATTTCCAAATCGACGCTTGTTTTGTTCCCAAATTCCCATGTTGGACTTTTGGTTTCTTTTTGATTAATCATTCTGCACTAGAAAATATCACTGTACATGTCTGTATGACATAATATAAATTTTTCTGTGAGCTGTTCCTTTAATACATTAAAAGGAGTCTATATGTCGTTTTATAGTACGTACATGAATCCTAATCCTAAATACACTGACATTTGACAGAGTGTGATAGACTACAAGAAGGCTTAGCCGTGAGTGCCTGTGCACAGTCCTGTTCCACTGAGTTAGTTCTGATTAGATCATTAATTCTGATCTAGTTGATATGAGGAAGGCTGGCCGCCTGTCCTCCGCTTCCACCCCCACAGTTCCCTCGGAGCACAGCCTCGGTTTGAAAGACTTGTCACTGACAGATCCTCTATCGCCTCTCACCGTCTGATGGAATGATAGATGATGAAAGGACAGGGGTAAACGAACAGAAGAGATTAGACTCTCTTATCATGTCTACCTTCCCTGACAGAGTGCTTCAGACCGGATGGATGCGTGGATGATGGGAAGAAAGGTTTCAGAGGAGGGTGAGCGGATGAAGAAGATGCACCGGGAAAAGAAGAAGAATGCGCGTGTCAACCTCGGGTGTTTTCGTGAGGATGGGTTACGTAATCTCAAAGAGATCTCAAACAGTCTCTTGGAAAGGGTGCATATGTGGTGCCTACTCCCACGCAGGGATTTGAAAAGTGTATTTTTGAATTTCAACTAGATTTGGCGAAAATGTGAGTGGTGCTTGTGTGGTCGTTGTGTTGTGAGTGGTTATCTGGTTGCTAAGGTGTTCTGATTGTGTTTTAGCACATTTCCAGGTGGTTTCTAGGTGAATGTTTACTGGCAAGTTAAAAGAGTCCTCTTTAAAAGAGACCTATTATGCCCCTTATTACAATATGTAATATAAGTCTCAGGTGTCCCCCTCTGAGGCTGAGACTCTAAAGGCTGTCGCACACCGGACAAAAAGCGCCGTGTCGCGTTGTGCCACGTCTTTTAAATCCGAACACTTGGTTTTCTATGAGCATATACACATCATCGGCGCCTAGCAATGAACATCTTTAAAATATGAGTATGGAAAATTCCTTTATATTAATACGGTATACTGTGCCCTAAAGTGCACAACTACAAATAATTTCTCAGCATGGAATGGTAACAGGTGGTAAAGTAACACAGATTTTGTTAAATAACTAGCTAAGTTAAAAAAATCTTTTGGTTAATGTTAATCAAATTTAGTAAATATCATCCATAGCTAGTTATCAGTTTGCACTAATCTAGATTTTGCGTCAATAAAATAGAAACAATCCCGGATTGGTACAAAATGGCAGTGATTTAGGAACAATAACTTTGATTAATTGATTATTATTCTGGTCCCTATGAATCAGGTCCATCAGTCTGTTTTATTATTTACAATAAAGCTGATTGCTTAGAAAAATTATTGCACAGTTCTACAAAGCAAATTGCATGATTTGAGGCAATATTCATGTCCGTACATTACGGTTAACAGTTTGGGGTTAATAAAAAAAATAATATTTAGCAAGGGTACATTAAATTGATCTAAAGTGCCAGGGGAAACTTTTTATAATGTTACAAAAAAATTATACTACAAATAAATTCTTTTAAATGTTTTTTAAATGTTGTATTAATCAAAGAATCCTGAATTTTTTATCAAGGTTTCCACCAAAATATATATATATATATATATATATATATATATATATATATATATATATATTAAACATTTAATAAAACAATCTGCATATAAGAATGATTTCTGAAGGATCATGCAACACAGAAGACTGGATTAATGATGCTGAAAATTCAGATTTGCATCACAGGAATAAATTACATTTGAAAAATAAATTCAAGTAGAAAACAGTTATTTTAAATTGCAAAAATATTTCACAATTTTACTATTTTATGATCAAATAAATGTAGCCTTGGTGAGCATAAGAGATTTCTTTAAAAAACACAAAAATATTTGACTGACCCCAATGTTTTAAATGTTAATGTATAACACAAGTGATGAATTAAATACTTGTGTACGTTTTTTTCCTGAATTTTAATAGGCTGTTATTCTGAAGTTTCATAAAAATGAAAAATAGAAAAGATTGTGTTTTGAGAACTCCGATCAGGCCTGGGAGCACCATAGATTAACCTTTGCATTAAGTGTGAGCCGTATAGGTCAAGTTCTCAAAATCTCTATGGGGCTTGGGGAGAACAAGCACAAACTGTACACACACAGACACTCATTTATACCCTCACAAACAGACAAACACTCGCACACAAATGCGTCTGGTAAAGTTAAATGTCAAGGAGATAAGTGTAATTGTTTAGTTGTTCCCCAGAGAGTAGAAACCGAAGCAAAGCAATTATCTTAATTGTGTTCCAGTGGTGTTTATACCCATCATGCTCTGTCCTTGAATACCTGTTCTGTTATTCTCCGCCTCCCAGCGTTTCCTTCTGTGTGGTAATCTGTTTATGTGTCATTCTGTATTGTTGTATTTTTAGTTTATAAAATTCATTCGTAATTTCCCTACCATTACTTGGCTTTTACACTTGATTTATTCCTCTCGTGTCTTTCAGTGTCTTGGTTTAGAGACTCTTTCTTTAGACCAAAAAAGTATTTTTTAAAAGTCTGTGTAGTTAGACTTTTGACTATCATAAAGTCTAGTTAACGTTTCCAGCTTGTCTGCCCACTTTAAGCAACATAAACAGTGACCAACCACAGTTCAGTTTGTTTTTACATGTGAAAATCCGTGTCAGATATTTGCACATATGAAAGTGTTTTTGTGCCATTTTAAGGGCAGAATAGATTATACCAAAAAAGCAGGTTGTAATTTAGTTGATTTAGTTCATTTCTATACATCCAAAAATAATAATGGCGATTATGTCACTGACTGAAAACTAATATATATATATAAGTCGTTTTACTTTGATTTTACATATTCAGTCTGTGGTTTTTGCTGTCAATTGTTCCTGCTGTACCTTTAGGGGAATTATTTGGAGGCATAGGGAGCACATCATGATGAATTCATTAAACGTTGTCATTAGTTTTAGGTTGCTGCTGAGCTATCTGAATAATTTATTTGCTGTAAGCTCTTCTCTGTGTTATTGTGTTGACTTAACTGCCATTCAGCCACGAATACTATATTCCTAATTGGTTTAATTCTGCCATTATATTAGAATTGTCCACAGGTTGCTGTTCTTCTGATCCCAACAAAAGCATATGATGTAAAAAAAAAAGGATTTTGCTATCACTGTGATGTTTGCAGCTAAGCTTGGTGTTATGAACAAATGAACTTGTTTCGCTCGTCGGGCTTATTCTTCAAGCCCTTTTCTCTGATGGCACGAACCCAATTAGCTTCCAGACGGCTCAGACGGCTCCTCAATGTTAAACACGAATTCCAGCAGATGCTGTTCTAGTTGTCACGTTGAGATTGCGAGCGAACGCACCAAACAAACATGTTTAGAATCAGGAAGGCTTTCTGAACAAATGCCAACAGCGACAGGGAACACTCCAGACTGACTGCAAATAGAAAGGAAAGATATTTTACATATCAATTGTTCCTTCTAGATTAAATGGGGTGCAAATAAGGTGCTTGTGAAAGTTGCATGCTGCTCCGAGTTTTCCTCTGGGGAAAAAGACTAGTAAATGTCTCGCGGAAAGTTTCAAATGTCAGAGATTTTGATTTGCACGCCATTTCTCTTATATATAATATATATATTTTTTTTTTCCCTAAGGGATTGTGGGATGAGAATATAAGTATACTTATATTTAAAGTGTGACTGAGAGAAGTAATTTTTATCATTTGCTTGTCTTAAAGGGTTGGAAAGAGTTATCTTTAAAGGGTTAGTTCACCCAAAAATTAAAATTAGGCTGCGTTTTACTCACCCCCGAGGCATCCTAGGTGTATATGACTTTCTTCTTTCAGACGAATCCAGTCGGAGTTATATTAAAAATTTGATCTTTCAAGCTGTTTAATGGCACTCAGCGGGTGCTGCATTGCTTCAGTCCAAAATAACTTAAATAAAAATCCCCATCCATAAAAAAAAAAGTGTCTCACACGGCTCCGGGGGGTAAACAAAGGCCTTCTGTAGTGAATCGATGCGTTTTTGTAAGAAAAATATCCATATTCAAAACGTAATAATCACTTGAATCTAGCTTGCGCCAACAGTTGTACACAGAAGCAGTTCCGGGAGCAAGACGTATGAGGTCAGCGTTGTTTTTGGGTGAACTAACCCTTTAATGTTCTTCTTAAAGGAATAGTTGTCCCAAAATGAAAATTTGCAGGAAATGTACTCACCCTCTGGCCATCCTAGATGTAAACGAGTTTGTTTCTTCATCAGATTTGGAGAAATCACTTGCTCATCAATGGATCATCTGGAGTGAATGGGTGCTGTCAGAATGAGAGTCCAAACAGCTGATAAAAACATCACAATTCCAACAGATAATCCACAGGACTCCAGTTTATCAATAAACATCTCGTGAAGCAAAAAGAAGCATGTTTGTAATAAACAAATCCATCATTAAGATGATTTTAACTTCAAAATTATTTGTTCTCTCAGTGATGCATTTGAAGTGGTTAACAGCTCACAGTGAATAATGCTACATTCATTTTAGTGTGTTCGTGGCACAAAGATATTGTATGGCTTCAATAGACTTGGGAATACTACACCGGTCTGATGGACCATTTTTATGGTGCTTTTGTGTCATTTATTGTAAGTGCATGGAAAAGTGCAACCTGTACAGAATTTCTCCTTTAATGTTCCACAGAAGCAAGTAAGTCAAACAGGTTCAGAATGACATGAGGGTGAGTAAATGATGGCAGAATATTTATTTTTGGATTAAGTCACCTGAGCTATGAAAGTACACTCTAAAAAACACTGGGTTAAAAACAACCCAATTTGGGTTGTTATTAACCCAAGGGCAGGGTAAATATAGGACTGAACCCATCTTGGGTTAAATTTACCCAGCAAATTGGGTTGTTTATTTAACCCAGCTAATGGGTTTATTTATTTTTACTATATTACTATCTTATTTTTTACTTCATACATTAAATAATGTTTACAGATTAACTTAAATCCTCTAAACCTTTCTAAAATACTCCACACAACCACTGGCTTGCATGAAAACATCCTTTATTTTCCTTCATTTATCATTTACAGCATTGTTTATATCATTTTTAATAGGCTATACATATTGCCTATATTTAAACTCATTTAACAAACATTAGAAGAAAAATTCAACATTAAACAGAAGTAATTCACGTGTAATCGACCAGTCTCTGTTATTCTGTTTCCATCGTAATGGCGCTGGTTCTCGTGCCCGAGCTGGTGTCGTGTTTGGCGGGGAACTGCTAATGGACCGCCGCCCTGCTTTTCACTCTAGCCAAAACATGCTGTGACTCCATAACCTGCCAATAAACAAACAATAAACAGCTCTGAGTACATGTTTTAACATCCAAAGTATTATATTCTGTATGTTTATGAATAAAATAGTTTATTTTATGCAAAGCATCAGGCTTTTCCATCACGCGAAAAGACCGCAGACACTCGTTAAAGGTGATTCACATCACGCGCCAGTATGTTGCTCTGCATAAAATTTAACGATATACAGGATAGTAACGATTTTATAGATAAAATAAAATGTACACAAACCTGTATTTTACAGAAGAATGCATCAATGCGATGGCACTTAGAACTGCTCTCTCGTGAAGAGAAGACGCAAAATCCCCGCGATAAATAACTCAACCGCTGGGTTATGTCTGACCCAGGATCTGAGTAACACAAAAACTACTCAAACATTGGGTTGTTATGTCTGACCCAGGAGCTGCAAAACAACCCAAACACTGGGTTGTTACATTTGACCCAGGAGCTGGGTAACACAAAAACTACCCAAACACTGAAAAAATAACCCAAAAAAATGACTCAACCCAGCATTTGGGTTAATAAAATGACCCAGGATTTTTTAGAGTGTACACAATAAAATCCTCTTCTGGTGAAGTTGACTAGCTAAAGCATCGGGCTGAACCAGGAGCAGTTTGTAACCTAATATGTGTAGTTGTGAATGCATGCAGTCTTTGGAGACAAAGTTCAATTCGAGTCGATGACTTGAACGCTCACTAAAAGAAACTAGAGACCACAAGTCTTATGAGCTTTCCGAACCTGTCTATGCAGGGCTTTCATTACAGGCAGGCACACACACATACACCTACATCCAGGAAGTGGTGGGATTGAATCATTGATCAATTTAATGAAGGCTCTGGACAACCGACAGTGTCTTACTGCACTCTTTCTCTCGTGTAGCATAGTGAGAATTGAGTAGTCAAATAGAGACAGACTTGTGAAGAATGTACATGCATACAGCACTGTTTTCAACATTGATAATAATAAGAAATGTCCCTTGAGCAGCAAATCAGCATATTAGATCGTGGGACACTGAAGGCTGAAGTAATGATATTCAGCTTTGCATCACCAGAATGAATTACATTTAAAAAAAAATATTGAACAGTTATTTTAAATTGCAATAATATTTCACAATATTCATGTTTTTGTATTTTTATATTGAATAAATGCAGCCTTATTAGCATAAGGGACTTCTTTCAAAAACAAAAATGGTCTTACAGACCCCAAAAACATAATTCAGTTCTCTCATATACACAAAATTATCTCAAAATGCCTCAAAGTTCTCATAAACACAGTCAGTTAAGTGATGTGAATGTAAACAGAAAGAAATTGGATATGTATCATTATATTGGATCTGTGCATTCAGTCTTAAAGTGAAAGTGCTGCTGTCTGTCATTTATGTTAATCAAACCACAAAACAGTTTTAACAAAGCTTAATCTGTATTTAATTTACACAATGAATACTATGAAGTATTATGCTACTTATGACATTTCTGTACCTGAATACTACTGTTAGGCCTAATTTTATTTGTAAATTTGTTCTATTGTATTTATCTATGCTTCTGATTTGTGTATTTGTTCTCTTGTATCTTGTTTGAACTTTATTAGTTAGGCTAGTAGGTTTTGCTGTGTCATTGAAGAAGTACATAGTTCTTTAAGTAATAAATGCACAGCAAAGTTACATTGGTATCCCCCCATTTTTCTGATCTGAAAAATTATCTGATCCGTAACACAAAAAAATTAATATGATCAAAATCGTGGATTTTGTGATCCATTTCACAAAAAGTTTTCGCCACTGAATAAAAAAATTTAAAAAGGTAATTGCAACTTTTTCTCACACAATTCTGACTTTTTTTTCTCGCAATTGTGAGTTTACATCTCGCAATTCTGACTTTTTTCTAAGAATTGTGTGATACAAACTCATTATTCGGACTTTTTTCCCCTCAGAATTGTGAGATAGAAACTCACAGTTCTGAATTTTTTTTCTTAGAATTGCATGATATAAACTCACAGTTGCGAGAAAAAAACTAGTTGCAATTCTGAGAAATAAAGTCAGAATTGCGAGATGTAAACTTTTTTCTTTATATCACGCAATTGTGAGTTGTAAAGTCAGAATTGTGAGATATAAACGCGCAATTCTGAGAACATATCAGTCTTTTTTCCCCCTCAGAATTGGATTTTATAACGTTATTCGGACTTTTTTCCCCTCAGAATTGTGAGATAGAAACTCACAGTTCTGAATTTTTTTTCTTAGAATTGCATGATATAAACTCACAGTTGCGAGAAAAAAACTCAGAATTGCAGGATTTAAAGTTGCAATTCTGAGAAATAAAGTCAGAATTGCGAGATGTAAACTTTTTTCTTTATATCACGCAATTGTGAGTTGTAAAGTCAGAATTGTGAGATATAAACGCGCAATTCTGAGAACATATCAGTCTTTTTTCCCCCTCAGAATTGGATTTTATAACTTAGTTTATATCACAGATTAGACATATGAACAGTGCTCACACAACAACAGCACCTATTAATAGAGACAGCGGCCCTTCCACAGAAAACAGATTACAGTCATCATTATCTTAATTGCCTTGTGATGATTCAGGAAAAATTGCTGCTAATTCAGTTTATGCATTTATAAATACAACCAATTAGCATTTCAAACCTGTTGTTCGCCGTGATGCTTTAACAGAAGTCATTAATTGTAATATAGCACATTCTCGACATGGAATGTGGTTCATTATCCAATTTCACATCACAAAGTTCATTTTTCAACCCGTGGGAATGATAATGGTATCCTACTAATGGTCCTCTGGTAATTAAACAAGCTGATATGCAGATTGCTGTCTAATGGAGTTACTGTGGTAACCATTATCAGAATTAACCATCAGTGCATGCATGAATCAACATTGGTTTGTTTTTCAAGCAAATATCCGAGTTTAGTCGACTCCGGTGAACCAGTATGAATATGCAAGAGTCTGCATGCTCCCATTGCCTCCACAATAGACCAGCCTACTAATTTACCACAGTTCCGCTTAATGCATAATTGATATTCACGAGGTCTGTTCACGTTGCTCACCATTTTACTGAGGCTGCCAGGAGATATTATTTCCATCCACTCAGACGAACAGCGTGATGTGCACTTGGGCTAAGACCCTTCACAATGTAATTAATCCCTGTGGGTCTGAGAATGAGTTTTAACGTCGTCTGATAGGCCGTGTAGAGGATACTATTGAGTTGTAGCAAAAATGCAGGTCATATCTGTAAATAAAAGTCAAAAATTAATTAGCATTTCATTTGTTTTTTGGTTAGCATTGCTTTCATACTGTGAAAATGGATGTTGAGTATGATGATTAAGCTCCAAAATGATAACGACTTAATGATGACTTCAATTTTTTACTTTACTCATGCAAAGCTATTGGATGGTTTTTGGAAAGCTTGGAATACAGTGCAAGAGTCATATGGGCAATATTTAGACCCAATTAATTTCAGTCCCACATTTAACGTTTATATCTCTGATTGATGTTCTTATAGAAGAAACGCCCTTTCATTTCATAGAAAAACGCAGATCGGATGTTCTGCTAAATATCTGCTTTGGTGTTCTACGAAAAAGTGAAATAATTGCCTCACTCGCAGAGGTTCCTTTTGGTTTTGAAAAATGAATATCCCGCTGACTGTGTTAGTAAATCCATTGAACTGTTGACCTGTGGACTTTAGAAATGAGGCAGTAGTTAGCTTGTTTTCCCGATCTGAGAAATTGCCTCGGCACTTGGCCACACCGAGAGTGAAACTGATTTACTCCTGCTGCTCGGACAATCCCTGAGGACCAGCAGGATGTAGAGCAGAACGGCAGAGCAAAAAAAAAAACATCAAAATGGTTTGTACCATGAAAAATGTGAGGAAACTTTTTTTATACATTTGTATTATTTATATTTGTATATGTAGGCCTACATATTTTCATACATATTTTTTTATTTAAAAAAATGATACATATTAATGGCATATGATTATATTCATTTTTCATGCACTTTAATATTAGGAGGTTAAGCTCATCATCATTACTGTAATGCAAAAATAATGTCTCACCCATACACATTTTTAATATTGAAATGAAAATAAATTTCAATGCATGGTAAAACATGACCATGATGCATATTTACAAACTTTACCATTTCAAATTGTGTGTATACTGTATACTTCTATAGCATTATTTTATACAATGATGCAATATGAGAAGGTATGTTTTTTTCTGTAACAGTAATGAGAATTGTTGAGAATTCTGTTTAATTGTCATTTAAAGTAATAATGCCACAGAGCAAGGCTTTGTTTTCTTTATGCAGAATATCAATTGTGGTGAAATATGACCTGTATTTTTTGACAGATGCACCAATTAAGATGAGTTTTTTTGTGTGTGGCTTTGGCCAAAACATCTTCACAGAAGGAATATTAAATTGGTCTGGATTCTCTTCTCATCATGCCATCATAGTGAGCCCTATCATGCTCCCTTTACTTGAGATGGGGTTCATAAATAAACCAGCAGTAGACTGGAAACTGCAGTTTCTGTGCTCTGTGTCAGACCAGTGATATACAGGTCTAGCTCTTCAGAAACTGCTACACATCCTTATTTTTCCACACTATAATTGAGTGTTATTACCACACAACAGGAAGATAAATCTTGCAACGGTGACATGCTATTCATCCTGCTGTGAAAAATCACAGACATGGAAGCTGTTTGTCTTTTGTGTTATATCAAAACTAAAAGAATATGTCTGGGTTTGAGGCTAAATTCAAGCAAAATAAGAAGGTTTGCTATTAAAGCTGTTTTTAAAACATTGAACATTGCTTATTATTACTGACCTTTTTACCAATTATAATAGTTCAACTCTGGCTATTATTCATTATGCAGTTACATAAATGTAGTGAATATGAATTAGAATTAAATTTTATGGTTCAATCAGATTATTAAACCACTGAAACTCACTAGAACACTCGTGGCTATCATGCATGTCAGCTTCTAGCATGATTATGACATGCTCCATGAATACCCCTGCAGAGCATATAAAAATCTGTTTTCTTTAGCCTACATGTGACATTTTCCCCCGCCACATGGATGCAGAATCTGTTTGATGTCTGCCAGCAGCACTTATGTTCCAGTCTGTTGGCCGTATACAGTGGTGTGAAAAGGTTTTTGCCCCCTTCCTGTTTTTTACATTTTTTGCATATTTGTCACACTTAAAAGATTCAGATCATCAAACTAATTTTAATATTACACAAAGATAATTCAAGTAAATACAAAATGCAGTTTTTAAATGATGATTTCCTTTATTAAGAGAAAAAAGCTGTCCAAACCTACGTGGCCCTACGTGAAAAATTAATTGCCCCCTCCTGTTAAATCATGAAAGAACTGCAATTAACCACATTATTTTAGAAAGCGGAGTTAAATTTCATTAGCTATACTGTAAAAAATCGTTGTATTTTCAAATAGTAAAAGACTTTACAAATGCTGCTTTAAAAATATGTTAATTGGTTAGGGCTGAGTTTCCTTACAGTGAAAAACTGTAATAAATCAAACAGCACTATTCATGCAATTTTACAGTAAAATACTGTATACTGTTAAAAAGAACAAGTCATTTCATAATTTACAGTGGGAAAAAATTCCCTATTTGAAACCTCACATTTGATGTTTTTTTTAATTGCAATAACTGCTTCCTCTTTTTTTTTTTTGTCTGTTATGTACACTAGGTTTTTTGTTACATCTTGTACTGTTAAATTAATATTTATTGCATTGTTTTTGTGTCGTGTTTTACCTTGATGGTGTTTTCTATTTGTATGACACTGTGCACCTTCTACATATTAGTGTGAACAGATTTTAGTATTTCAGAATTTAGTATTTCTGTAGGTTGGAATAATAACATTATATCAGTTAATGAAATGTATGATTTGCTGTAAATTTAAGACAAAACCATAACCTACAATGTTGCTACCATATTTCTTTACAGTAAAGTTCCGGTAAATCTGGTACGTATCAGTTTCAAATTACTTCAGCAGGCTATAATATAGTCCTAGAATCATATGTATGCTTTTATGATTTTGTTATGGCTTTTTGTCATTTTTGGAGCTTGATAACCCTGGTGACCATCCATTTTCATTGTAAAGAAAGCATTCTGCTGAGTGTTCTGCAGAAGAAAGCAAGTCTGGACCAATTTGAGGGCGATAGAGAGAGTAGTTGCTTGATTTTAGTATCTGTTGGGTGCAAATGTTTTGTTGTGGAATGCTATTTTACACACATATATACACACACAAACTCGCACTCCCTTGTTTTCAGAGCGCCAGGTGTCGCATTAATCAGTATGTGTACGATCAGGCATAATCATTTCAATCAGATATGCCAGTGTTTATGCCGTTTGTTTATGCTGTTTGTTTACTCTGATCACTTCATATGCTGCTCAGCTCACATAAATGCAATTTAAAATGATCTTCTGTTTGCCAGCAGTCTGAGTTGCACTGTCACATACTCTTGCCAATGATGCTTTTTTTTGTCACCTTGAAAGTACTGAAATATGAAAGTGTAGACTGAACACAAACATGGAAAGATACAGTATGATTATAAAACCGATAGTTCTAGCTCTTAAATATGATTGAAATACAAAAAATATATATTTTTTATTTTCATGCACCAATGGGTTGACAAGGCTGACCAGAATTTATTTTTTTTATCATAATGATGGTCCTGCTGTTTTATAATAACTTTAAGACAACAGTGTTTTTTTATTACAATGATTTTACCATGTTCAAGGGAGTTTAGGCACAACAGTATGCCTTAAGCGTGGTAAAATCACAGTAAAGCACAGCGTCCCATAGCTTATTCCTTGAAAAACATTGTCCAAGCAGCTTGAAATGGTTAATGGTCCAGAAGGACATAGGGTTACATTTCCACTCTGATGACTGTTAACTACTGACAAATGGCAGTGCCGTCCTGTTGTGCTCTGTGCCAGCTTGAATGCTTGAGCACTCCCAAGAGACAGCTTTATACTGCAAGGTTAGTATAACCGCTCATGCTTGTTGCTTAACTTTTTTTTTTGCTTTTGACACTTTTTCAGACTTGTGAACAGATTAAAAAAAAACAAACAAAAAAAACTTTAGTTTTGGGCTTGACAGACTGACTGGTAGAAGTTCACGTTTTCTGGCTCAAATATGAAAAGCGTGTGAAATACATTTGTTCGCTGTGTCACAAGTGCAAACCGCCAAAAGCGGACAGATGCCTAGCCATCTGAAAGTTTCAGAAATCAAACCCTCAAGTCATTCTCGCCCCATTTGGAGCGTGTTTGGTCAGATGAATGTAAACATTACCCATATGTCATTGTATTAGAACAGAAGTCAGCGTTGGAGCAAGATGTTGAAAGTGTTAAAAACAATAATATATTTGTCCAAAAGTCACCGTGATACTGTACAGGTATGTGCATATAAGGATCACATTTAGTCCATATTTTAGAGAAAATGTGCATTGGTGGAGAGGAGAAATGCTGATAACTCTGCCAGGCTCTGTTTTCTGCCACAGCAACACTGGCATTACTTTGGCCATTTGGTGACACGACATTGCAGACCAGGAGCCAGGAGCGGATGTGCCAACACAATCATGACAAGATGCTTGCTACATGGTCCTTTAACTCTTTCTTTCCCTCTGTCTCCAAGAGGGGGGTTTTCTCATCAATGCCATAAAAGTACAAGAACCATTTAGTAGATTTGAAATATTTAAAGATCCTTTCTCCACTATAAAGAATGTTTTGTGGAATGGAAAAATTCCATGAATGTTAAAGGTTCTTCATGAAACCACATATGCCAATAAAGAACCTTTAAGAATGTAGAAATGTCAGATTGTCCTTCTTAGACAGTATTAGATTATATAGAGAGCAAATGGAGACTTAAAATATGCTTGTAACTTCATTTATTTCTACTTTCTAATAAATGTAAGAGAAAACAAATGCTCAGATTTGCCAAGAGTTCTCAGTTTTGCTTCTTTTAAGGACCAACTTTGTCTCTAAAGTTGCCTAGGGTAAATAAAACAAGACAATTGTTAACATACAAATTGTTCCAGGAAAGAAGTTGATGAGAAATGTTTGACTTCACATTGAAATCTCTGACTTTTCTGAGCACACTGTGAGACACCGCTCTTTCTCTCAAAAGAAAAGGCGGAGAAGCTGAAGACACAAAAGGCCTCATTTGCTTTTCTTTGAAATTCCTTGCTGTCTAGGAGAAACCGTTCAGATACAGAAGAGATCATATTTGTGATTATTCTTTCCGGCAGGAACGTCTGCAAACAAGTTAAAGATTTCAATATAAACTCAAATATTTCTCATAAAACTCTTCCAAGACCAAACGATCTGAGCTATGCTATTCGCATTAATTTGATAGATAAATTGTCTCCATCTCTAAAGAAACATCTGCATATTTAAATGAAATATAACTGAAAAGTCTTCGAAATGGCTCAAGATTTTTATCTCTTGAACTATCCTGTCTGTCTATTTGAAATGCATTTATTCAGACAGGTTCAGTTAGGTTGCATAGAAAGTACTCCGTGATGGCGTTCCTGTTCAGTTGAAGAGGGTCATTGTCTGAGGCCAGACCTAGTCTCATTTACTGCAGATTTTACCCAGACACGCATATGCACACAGTATTTCACTTTTACACTTTGAGGCACATTCTTTGTGACACATTCTTATCTCTTTTTCCCTCTCGCTCGCTCGCACTCGCTCTGCTCGACTGTGATGTCTCAAGCAGCTTCGGTCTGCCGGCGGTGCTCGCTCATCTGGAGGTCAGACACGCAGGGGGGGGATCGGTCAGATAGAACAACACATGCTGGCTGAGATCGGTCAACCCGAGCAGTAAGCCATGAAACGGTGCCGCAGGCTTTGAAGATCACACTGAAGAGCAGATCTAAGGCAGAGCGCACAGAGAGTGTTATGGTGATATACGAATGTGCAAATTCCCAAAATGTGGAGGAACTTCACATGAATCACACAATCCACACTGTCACTGACTCTGGCTGCTTTGAAGAATGAACTAGATTTTTAGACTAAACTCACCATTGCTTTCCTAAGGTGTTGTGAGTGTTCTGAGCGTTTTAGAGTGCTGTTGTTTCATTGTTTGGGTGTTATTAGTGATTTGACTTGCTACTATAATATTCTAGTGTCTGTTAATGTCTAGTAGTGTTTCCAAACTGAGGTCTGAGAGCAGTGTGATTGTTGTCTGAAACTCATTTTTGGAAATTAAAATAAATTGCAATAAAATACGAGTATTAGATGAAGACTTGGATTAGATGAAAATGTTCATAAATGAAGATCAGAAATGCTAAATAAATTTACTAAAATAACTGAAACATAACAAACGAAATGTAAATTAGCAACATTTTAAATTAAAGCCGAAATAGAAAAAAATAGCTAATAAATATGATAAAAGATCATAACAAAATAAAAATAAAAAATCTAATTTAAAATATAAATAATATTAAAATAACTGTCAGTTTGTGGAATTATTTATTAAATAATTATTTACAAAATACATTTTAGTTATGAAAAAATACAAATGTGAGTATTCATGCAGTGTTATGAGTTTTTGCAGCAAAACTATTTTGATTTAATTTTAAATGTTCACCTTCATTGCTATTTGCAGTATACAGTCAAACCAAAATGTATTCAGACACCTTCAACATTTCTCACATTATCACAGTTTATTCGCTAGCTATAGTTTAGAAAATAGTAATAAAATATGACAAGAACTCTGTCTCACAATTGAATTAGCTGTTAAATTTAAGTACACAATTAGATAATACCAATTTAGGTCAACCAATTACCAAGCAATGCTTCATTTTGTGGTCAGGTCAAAGTGTCTGAATAATTTTTGGTCCCAAATATTTTATAAATTTTACTGGTAGTCCACTATAAGAATTTATGGGTATGTCACAGTTTATTTTGCTATCCTCACTTACATACATGAACTACGGTGTCCTGCTATGGAGGATGAAACCTGCAAAAACAATCAATAAATAAATACACAAATAAATAAATAAATGTGTGCATAAATACACGTATTCTTGTTTAAATACATAAATAAATAATTATATATGTGATGAAAGTAGGCAAATAAATAATATATATTGGTGGACAAATGGAAAATGTTTAAGGAAATGCTAAACTCATCCTAACTATTTTCCTTTGATCACTCATTTATTTCTGAATGTAGTTCCGCATTTATTTTTCCTCTGCACAACATGCTAATGAGAGGGTGTCAATTATGCAAGAGTAGGCGGATCGTGTGTGACGTGCTTGAGCGTTTGCCTGCGCATGCGTATTAACTTCATCAGTCAAGGGGACTGATTATTATTTTACACTTTTTCATAGGGTTAGTTTTGTAGTTATAATCATGAGAGAGCTAAATCATAAAAGATTTTAAGTGGCCAATGTAAAATATTAATGCTTGCATAGCTCTTAATTGCAATACTGAACCGTTATTTGCTTAATAGACATATTTTGTCGCCTGTATTTTATGTTCTGATAACGAATGGGAAAAAACTGTCTGTTCCTCGATTAAACCACTTCATACCAGTCATCTCACGATGACCATGGGATACTGATATTACAGTTGTCTCTAGCTGGAGACTCAATCGAGTTACAAAAAATGACATCAGGAAACGACACTGGCCATTTCTTTGGGTCGTTTGTAAAGTCACAGATACTGTACGGACAATACAGCTCAGTTTTTTATGTATCTTGCTCTGTTAAATGGAAAAAGTGACTTTACGTAGGTCATACTGGATTAACACCATGCATCTCCTGTCAGCGGGAAAGCCACGCCCCCAGCTATGACATGACCCCGACCAAGTCCATGGTTGACACCCTCTCATTAGCATGTTGTGCAGAGGAAAAATAAACGTGGAACTACATTCAGAAATAAATGAGTGATCAAAAGAAAATAAATAGGATGAGTTTAGCATTTCCTTAAACATTTTCCATTTGCCCACCAATTTATTTTATTTATTTGCCTACTTTAATCACATGTTTAATTATTTCTATATGTGTTTAAACAAGAATTTGTGTATTTATACAGACATTTATTTATTTGCATATTAATTAATTTATTTATTTGTGTATTTATTTATTTATTGTTTTTGCAGGTTTCGTCCTCCATATACTGCATCCACTAGTAAAAAAATAAAAAATTAAAATGTTTGGTTTTACTGTATATGTTTAAACAGGTTTCTAGAGTTTTTCTTTGCTGCTGCATCCTTTAGCTTGCATACTGGTGTTTGGCTTTTTATTTTCTGTAAAGCTGCTTTAGAACGATAAATTTAAGTTTCATGTAAATTAATTTTAAATGTATTAAAATAGCTCTTTATAATAATTTGAAAAAAGACACCGTTTACTCAAAAAATTGTCAATATATTTTTCAGTTAATACTTTAATAATAAACTGGAATATTGTCTGTTGTTGTGTTAAAAGCTTTGCGGGAAGAGAGATGCTGGAACCTTGCTCAGATGGAGGTTATTTGATTGGACTCACAGCCTGAGGCAGTCCTGTTTCTCCTATAAGCGCTTTGTGAAAGCTTGTGTACTGATCTCTTTTTTTCTTCCCAACAGACTGCAGATGTAAATTGATGGGCTTCTGTAGAGAACAAATGCTGTTGTCGTTCACGCCGCTCTCGGTAAATAACATGCGTTCTTAGAAAAGAAACGCGGAATGCAGTGTATTCACATGTGGTTGTCTGCTTGTGTGTCTACATGTGCCCTCCGATTCCTGCCGCTATCAAAGTGCTGAAAGAGACATCAGACAGCATTGTATCTCGCAGCAGACAGCGATACATGTTGCCAGGTAACCACACCTGACATTGAACTGAAGGTACGCTACCATAAAACCTCCTTTAATTAACTCTACCCAGGAGACGGGCTTTTATTGTAAAAGTGCGATCACCTTTTTTGGCAAAATTCTGTGGGCGAAAGAAGCTCAATTGTCAGTAGTGTAGCATTACATGAATCACCTCTCACAAAGAAGTGACTTTTAAACCAGGCAACTTTCTGCTGGTCGACATGATGAATTTGCGCGACCAACTTTAACACAAGCAACTTTTTTGCGCAGATTCCTGTTGACAAGACTTCGCCCCCCAAATTTCACCGAACAATGGTAAATGTGACTACACCTTAAGAGTATCATAACCATATGTGCTTTGTACTTTGGTGTGAGCATTTTATATAAATTCTGACCTTCATGTCATTCCAAACCTGTTCTTTCATATTCTTCCGTGGAATACAAAAGAGATATTTAGCAGAATGTTGAGGCTGCTCTTCATTAATGCAAAACTTCAACTAGTATGGCTTATAACAAGTTGGTCACATGACATGCAAAAACTATTGACATTAATGCTGCCTTCACGTGTCATTGAAAATTTCCTACTTTCCATTTCTGAAGTCATAATTAAGAGTTTGTCATATTCAGTTGCTTTGTTAATGAATCATGGAGGGTGCTTGCTTGCTCTACTATATACTTTAATCGCAGTAAATAGACAGCTTGCTGACAATTTTGGAATTTAATTCACGTACATGCTATTTTTGCTGTATATTAAACATACAATATGCATCAAATGATTATTTATATATGTAAATGTGCAAGACGTTCACAACATGACAAGGCAATGTTGCTGATGTTTATGGCCTTTAGTTGGGAACAGGGGTATCAAGAGTTTCTAGTTGTAAATACAACTTTAGAGGCCCTTTATGTCCAAATGCACCAGGTTTGATTGTGCATGAGCATGCATGAGAATCAACTATAGACAAAATTACTAATATGACTTCAGAATACTCAGAATATAATGCACTGCTTTTATGGTCTTTTTTATGGTGCTTTGTCCTGTTTCACAGAAGTTCTTTCATTGGGTGAAACTTAGCTTGAGTAGGCTGGAGCATGCAACTTAAGAGTTTGATTGATCATTGTTTTTATTTGTGGTACTGTAGGGTTGAATTATGGGATGTGCATTGGGAGTGTAGTACCACATGGTGGCAGTGCTAATCCAAATTATTTTCTGTCACATTTCTGCTTTATGCTTTAAGCTATTCAGGAACTTACTGGCCTGGCCTGAATTCGGTTAACCTACTCCCTTAAATTGAACAGAAACCACTTCAGCACATAGACTTCATTTAGACCAGGGCTGTCCAAACTAGGTCCTGGAGGGCCGGTGTCCTGCAGAGTTTAGCTCCAATTAAACACACCTGAACCAGTTAATCAAGCTCTTACTAGGCATAGAAACTTCCGGTCAGGTGTGTTGAGGCAAGTTGGAGCTAAACTCTGCAGGACACCGGCCCTCCAGGGCCGAGTTTGGACAGCCCTGATTTAGAACTTATTGCAGGAAATACTGTCCAACTTACAGTAATTTCAATCAGTTGATACCTTTTATGTTAAAGTGGAAAGGGCATCTTTAATTTCCCTTAAATTTAATTTCTTTACTGTACTTGTCAGAGATTTATTCTGGTATTATTGAGCGTGTGTGTCTGAACATCTCAGCGTTCAGGCACCATTCTGTTTGGCCTCTTAAAGGACACTGCTGCATTACTTTTTCTTGTAGCTGCTTTTGACTTTTTTGACCTCCTTTTAATAGTGTGTGTGTGTGTGTGTGTGTGTGTGACAGGGGCTGTTACAGACTAATTAATCTCCTGTTGCCCTTGCCATATCAGCAGTTCACAAATTAACCAGAGTAAATAGTCCTTTTTCTACCTCCATGTGTCCCCACAGAGGACAATCGAGAGAGAGAGAGAGAGAAAGAAAGAGTATGAGTAAGTCAAAATGGTGAGGATGTATATAAAGTTTTAATTGATTAATTCTGGGGACAAGTATGTTCATTTAAAGGTCCTAAAAATGGCATGAAAACAATATCTTCAGTGTGTATTTTTCTGTTAACCAGTCACAGACAGTTTGCTTGTTTTCACCTTTCCACCCTCAAATATTATAAAATTGTTATTATTAGCCTATTAATAATAAAAATAATGTATTAAAATATATTTTAAAATAATTTTTTGTATGTATACTGATCATATCACATAAATCCTAAGTAATACCCAGCGATAAATCGGGCTCTCTGAAGTGATGTCCTTTTAGAAATGAATGGTCACCTTTAGCATTAGCTGTAGAAGAAAGCTCTAATGGCTCTTGTCTCAGACAGTCCGACCCCATGACACGACATATCAAAGTGATTATAAAATGTCCTGTGCCACAGACACTAGACGCCGTCCGCCTCTTAGATCAGGACACTAACGGCTACCCAACCTAAAATAATCTCTTTTATTGAATTGACTTTGGATGTCCCCTTGTGTCACTTTTGTTTGTTTTTGACTTATTTTAAGGCTCTGACTTGGGGCTAGCTCATCTGGCACAGGGAATTGGGTAGTCCTATGTATTTTACAAGTTTTGGAGAAATTTATGTAACATTACATCGCTTGTTCACCAATGGATCCTCTGCAGTGAATGGGTGCCGTCAGAATGAGAGTCCAAACAGCTGATAAAAACATCACAATAATCCACACAACTCCAGTCCATCAATTAATGTCTTGTGAAGCGAAAAGCTGAGTGTCTGTAAGTAACAAAGCCATCATTTAGATATTTTTAATAGTCCATAATATTGCTTTCCCCAGTGTATAAGCCATCTTGTCTGAATCAGGAGAGAAATATGCACAGATCAAGCACTGAAAACAGTTCTAAACAATTATACAAGCAGCATGCAGAATATATTAATGTTTCCGTTTGAACAAACTGTTGAATATGACCACAAAAAAATTCGCAATCATAATCAATCACTTGAAGCGTATTTTATACTTATAGTAACTTCAATAAACCTCTTGTTTTGAATGTCTGAATTAGACGCGTTGAAGTAATTTTTATTTGTGTGTGTGTGTGTGAACAAAAATGTCAGTGTGTGTAACTGTCCTGTGCTTCTAATGGAGGATTTTTTTTATTACACATGCTCATACACTAATTGTTAAAAGTAAATAATTACCAAAAAATAAAAAAATTGATAAGCTAATTCCAACACACTCTCTTGACAACTCTTAATTCATACAACAACATGGTGAAATTGTATGATATTGTGCAACCAGGATTGTACAAAATGGTATGGTTTTATTATTAATCATGGTTAGATTTGTAAAGATTTTTACGACTTCTCATAAGGTTGGGTTACATTTTAAATTAGTCTTCGAATTCTTTTCATTCGTTTTCATTTGGACATCCATGTTAGTTGCTGACCCGTGTGTGTGTGTGTGTGTCTCAAAGTAAGGAAATCATTTGAAAGACAAGCACCTGCTCATAGCTGTGGATCCTCAGTCTCAGGTAGTGAAAGGGAGGGAAGAAAGGAGGGATGGGAAGCAGAGAAGGAGGGACACAATCTCACACACTGAGAAAGAGGCACAAAACAAGTACCCTCTGTCATAGAGAGACAGAGACGGAGAGACCGTTAGAGTAGGAGGTTAAGAGGGAAAATAGAAGAATGTCTCGCAGGAAGAGGAGCTTCACTTTTGGAGCATATGGGGGGTAAGACACACTACTGGGGATTTGTGAGGACAGATGACGGTGGCTTTGAATTCTCATGTTATATGTTGTTGTAGTTAATGTTAACTGATTACTCTGGTTTTTGGATGCAAAATACCTTTTGTAGGATGCAGATGTTATTATTTTTTCTTATGCATTAGATGTTTCATAGGTAATTTACCAAACACTTGATTCACATATTTAGTGGTATCATCGAACTTGAGGTCTTGTAAACCACATCCATACCACGACACTGCTGAATGCTTGATTCTGATTGATTGGTGGTTTGAAGGTGTTGATTAATTTACTGCATGGTTATGAAGTAGTTCCAGGTTTGTTGACCAAATTAGTTAAATATTACTTCACCATGTACTTTTCAACTAGTAAAAATGGTTTTGTGAGGTAAGTAGTTATTTTCAAACTTTTCAGAACTACTTGTAGATGTGAACCTGGTCTGTTAAAAATTATAGAAAATTACTTATGTTTTAGCATATATATATATATAATTGAAACTGGTCTGGTTACACATACTGTATATTTAAACTATGTATAATAGTTTAAATATACGTGTCATTTTAGTATCAATGCAGGAGTTTTGTACAAAGTGTGTATAGTACAACTGGCAGACAAACTAATTTAATAACTGGATTATTTTATTTTAAAGTTTCTTTTACTCTCAAAAATAACATCACATGTCTGTTGTCTATGAATGTGTTACACTTGCACATTTTGTGATTTGACTCTGTTATGCCTGCTTGGTTAAAACGGTTCAGTTGAACTGCTGACGGTTTGATGATTGTAAGCTGATGTCAGAGTTCGCTCAGATGTGTTTCTCTGACAAAAAGGGCCAATGGAAACATGAGTCGTGTAGTAATTTGTGACATTCATCTTGTCCCTATTTCCTGAAACGTTCTATGTAAAGTTTTAAGCACTTTTGAGTTGAAATGACAGATTATTGAAATAGAGCCACCATAATGTCATTGTGTATTGTGATACATCTGTTGCTCTTTGGCTTTTTACCCACATTGTCAGGTCTAACAGGTTTGTTGCGTTTGAAACTGGTTCTGTTTGATCCAGCGTGTTTACTGACACATGCTCATACAAATGCACACTGATCCTGATCACTCGTGTTGTGGTTTATAGGCCTTGTTTGTACATTCAGCGGCTGGGCTCCAATATTTACTGATTAACTTATGTGGTATTCACAATGCATTTGTGTAGACTGAGTGGTTTATTTATGTCAAATACAGTTTGATTTTATTTTTTAATAAAAAAAATTTCATATGATAAAAAATTGCATAGGACAAATATTCCAAGCTTTTTGCACGTATGGTATAATACAATTTGACCAAATATCATTTTGTAATTAATTGTTGCATTTTCTGAAGAAAATGTCAGGGGTGTATATCTGTATAAATACTGTTTAATGATATTTCACCCAAAAATGAAAAGTTGTTGAAAATTTACCCTCAGGCCACCCAAGATGTAGATTTTGTTTATTTATTTATTTATTTTTTATAAATCTGAACAGATTTAGAGTAATTTTGCTTTAAATGATGGATTTGTTTCTTGCAAACACATAGCTTTTCAGTTCACAGTGTATTATTTGATGGACTGGAGTGGTGTGGATTATTGTGATGTTTTATCAACTGTTTGGACTCTTGTTCTGATGGCACCCATTCACTGCAGAGGATCCATTGATGAGCAAGTAATATAATGCTACATTTCTGATGAGGAAACAAACTTATCACCATACTTGGCCACATGTCACTTTTCACTTTCACTCACTTTTCATAAGGGCTTATGGTGTCAGTATACATTCAAAATGCATGTGTTTTTAAAAATACCATGTTTCTTTTCTCCACAGAGTGGACAAAACCTTCTCCAGGTCAAGACATATTTGGTAAGTCCTTCTCTTTCTTGAAAGTAGTTAGTATTAAAAGTAGGGCTGCACGATTAATCGAATGCGATTGTCATGCGCATTTTGTTAGTAAAGCCGGTTCTGTAATCAGCAGGAAATCATCATCACGTGCTTTCAGATGGAGCAGAATTTACTACACATAGCCGTAGTTCACTGACAAGTTACGCAAAAAAACGCAGACGATTTTATTGCGCGATTATGAAATTGAAGAAATTGTTCGCGATAATGACAGCTGTTTGCATAGCTTCTCAGTGAACTACGGCTCTGTGAAGTAAATGCTGCTCCATCTGAAAGCATGTGAAAATACCACATTTAATAACCTATTTTTACTCCAAACTCACTTCATAACGTCAGTCGAGTGTTTGAAATAAATCCTTCTGTGAGATGATGGGGCTTCTTACACAGAATAAGGCATGCAACATTTCATAGTTTTTAAGCAGTGA
Source organism: Sinocyclocheilus grahami (assembly GCF_001515645.1). Taxonomy (NCBI): domain Eukaryota; kingdom Metazoa; phylum Chordata; class Actinopteri; order Cypriniformes; family Cyprinidae; genus Sinocyclocheilus; species Sinocyclocheilus grahami. The sequence goes on from NW_015505547.1 coordinate 337,517, forward strand.
TAAAGGCATTGCATTATAAATATACTTTATTTGAATGAAAATGATAATAATTAGAACTCGGCCTTTGGATGGAGATTTACTGCTGATCACAGAACCGTGCTTCACTGAAAGATATGCATGACAATCGCAGCTTCTGTCGAATCTCGATTCCATTTCGATTTATCGTGCAGCCCTAATTAAAAGTGTAAGTAAATGTTAGCAATCAATTTTTAAATAATTCAATCAATGTATGCATTAATTACACTAACGTTTCCTAAAAATTTTTTTTTTGAAAACTGAAAATATTATCTTGGTACAGACACAAAGGGGAAATAATAACTGTCTTTCCAAATGAAAGGTCAGAATTTAAGTAAGATTTTCCAACTTTTCCACGTAGGAAGTAGGGAATGTGTGCTTTCCAAGTTAAATGTAATGTAGCACACACAATTGATGGTCAAATAAAAGTCTTAATCAGCTATTTTTGTTGTTGTTGTTTTTTCTCTAAGCATCCTTGTGTAAATTGATAAATGTACTTCAGAAGCAAAATTGAATGTTGAAGATGCTTATTTTCAGAGAATATTTATTGAATTTTTTTAATTGAATTGCCTTATATGTAAATGTATGTTGTTTTAAGGTTATTTGGATGTTTTGGGGTTTTTTGGAAAAGAAAGAACTCTGAAAAAAATATAGTTAAAATTTTAAAATATATAATTACATTTATATTAAAAAATATACAATATTTGTATTCATATTTTTTCCAAGTGTAGTGTATCACACATTGCTTTTGTGTGTCATAATTTTTTCCGCCAAACTTTGTACACATGATTGGACACAAGGCACAAAGTTTGTCATCACATTCCATAACTGTAAAGGTCACCTCAACTACTGTATGATTTGTGTGAGCAGTTGAAAAGGTCAGGTTGGATCCAGTTACCTCACAAATACGAGCAAACTCTCTGATATCTTTCACATCAGCCACTCCCACCCAATACTGCTGGTGGAAAGTTTTACGCCTGCTTGACTGACAGCGTTATTACTACAGAGGGAGCTGGTTATGTGTAAAGCTGGTTTATAATGGCTGTGAAGAGGATGTGTCTGGAGAGAAGAGGGAACGTAAAGGGAGAGGGCGAATGCCGGAATGTAATTATGGCGGGACCTGGGTTTCACTCCGCGTGTATCATCCCAGATGAGCGCTGTAGTGCATGCTAATGCGAAGAGAGACCCAAGAGAAACAGCACACATGAAAACTAGCTATCTATATACTGTTCTTTTCCCCCTTGCTTTCTTAGTTGTTTTCTGTTTTCCTCCTTTATATCCCCCACGCTGTCTTTTACGCTTTTCGCTTTCACATACTCGGAGAGCAAGTGTTTCAACAGCTTGCTTTAGTTGAATAAAACATGAAGCAAACACATTAAGTACCCTCGTCCTGAGGTTTGTTGTCAGAAAAACATCTGAATTTTGTTGTACATGTATTGGAAGAAACAAAAGACATTCTTTGAATATGAAAACACTGAATATGTATCTGTTTGCACCATAAGTTGTTGTTTTCATAGCATTAACAATCCCCTGCCCTTAAGTATTAAACTTTGGGGTGTAACTCGTCCTGCTACATAATCTACATAAATGATACCTCACGTTAAAGGGATACCTCACATTAAAATTAAAATTCTGTCATCGTTTAAACTTTACTGACCCTCAAATTTTTCTAAACCTGTATGAATTTATTTCAGGTGTTGACAACAAAAAGACGATATTTTGAAACAGTTGACTTCCGTAGTATGGAAAAAAAAAAAGCTATGGAAGTCAATGGCTACCATCACAATTTGGTTACCAACATTCTTCTTCTTTTTGTTGTTTGGAACAATTGAAGGGTGACTAAATGATGAGAACATTTTCCTTTTTTAGGTGAACTATCGTTTAAATGGCTGTAAAATGTTGATTTTTTTTTCTTTTTCCAATGGATCATACAGTAGTTTATTTACATTTTTTTGTTGTATTTTATTTTGTAGGCTTTATTTTATTTTCTAATTTAAAATACAGTATTTACTAAACATTTACTACATTTGAGAACTAAAAAGATTTATATAGTATGTTTCATATTTATATCAAATATTAAAATAAATAATATTTAATATTACATATTTATTATTAAAAACATGTATTTATTATCTCTTGATGAATCTGTTGATTATGTAAATAGTTCTGTTAATTGGTTAAGCAGGCACAGTTATTGGTCAGTTCGAAAATCTTACTTGATCAAATGTCACCTGATTTATTTGCCTTTTCTTTGGAAATATAAAAATGTAACACTTTATTTGCAAAAAAAAAAAAAAAAAAAACGTTTTGGAAACATTCTTTTTAAAAGCAGTGCTTACAGTAATGAATTGGCTGTAAAAACAGGTTAAAGCGCATTTGTAACTTTAATCATTAGCCTTTTCAAGTGCTCTTTTGTCGTGCATGTTTGGAATTTCACTGCAAAAAAGTCACTTTGCGTCCGAACACTTCCTCTCATATACGCCCACTGCTGCTATCAGAGCCTGTGCTGTTTGGAGACACAATGCTTTTATGATTAGACCTATTCAGATCAGTATTACGCATCAGCCTGGTATTCTCTTCTGTATGGCATGAATGTCTCTGCTGTTACAGTTGCTGAGAAGTGGCCCGTGTGGGCTTTCTAAGCTGGTCTTCATCTTGCAGGCTTGAGAAAATTAAGACAGCTCTCAGATTTATAAGAAACAGCCTGTAAAAGGGCGCATGGAGGTGATAGTAAAAGCTGTGCGCTGGATGGGGCGTCTCTGCGTCCTTTCTCATGGGACGAGCATGTGCTTGGGATAAAAACAGCCAGGGACAACAGGGACGCTTTTAAGTGATGCACTCAGGAAGGACAATATTAATAATATGGTGCTTTGATTTGTACCATAGTGCTGAATGATTACCATGTTTATATGCCATAGTATTTATGTAGTACACCAAGGTGCCATGGATCATGTACCATACATATCCAAAAATCCTTGATATTATCGTTGTACGCATTAGATTTATACATCATCTGAAAGCTGAATAAATATGCTTTCCATTGATGTATGGTTTGTTAGGATAGGACAATATTTAAAATAAAAATATTAATATTTTTAAAAATATATATTTAAAAAAAATCAAGATATTGAGAAAATCACCTTTAAATTTGTCTAAATTAAGTCCAAAGCAATGCATATTACTATAAAAAAATGAAGTATTGATATATTTACTGTTGAAATATCTTCATGGAACATGATCTTTACTTAATATCCTAATGATTTTTGCCCTAAAATAAAAATAGATAATTTTGACCCATACAATGTATTGTTAGCTATTGTTACAAATATACCTGTGCGACTTATGACTTGTTTTGTGATCCAGGCTCACATTTGGTTCTTTGAATATAAAAACACAACATTTGTATTTATTTTTTTTAATCTAGGCCTATTTGCGGTTTAAGTTGTTGTTTTAATCGTATTTAATCTAATATTTAAGTATTTTAAAGGGGGTCATATGATGCTGCTAAAAAGAACATTATTTTGTGTATTTGGTGTAACGAAATGTTTATGTGGTTTAAGGTTAAAAAAACACATTATTTTCCACGTACTGTACATTATTGTTTCTCCTCTATGCCCCGCCTTTCTGAAACGTGTCGATTTTTACAAAGCTCATCGGTCTGAAAAAGTGAGGTATGCTGTGATTGGCCAGCTATCCAGTGCGTTGTGATTGGCCGAATTTCTCAAGCGTGTGACGGAAATGTTATGTCCCTTACCATACTGTGATGCCTGCGGCAACCACATGTGACGACCCCGGGCTGGACTCCGCTTCGTCCACGGTGAAAGCCGATCCGGCGATCCACAGCGTGAAGTTGAAGTATTTTCTCAGCAACCAGCACGGATCAGCTCCAGGCATGACGAAGCGATATCGTCCTCTTTTGGAAGACCAAACAAAGTAGTTTCGCTTTCACAACGAAGCACACAGTGCCTTCACAACATGTCAGCGGCGGCAGCAACAATACTACAGCGAGAATAAAAGTTACGCCTTCCTTCTTTGCGTGAACATTTGGGCGGCGTTATGCAAATCTTCCCAGACAGTGACGTAGGTATGTGGGTGCGTGTTAGAACGAGCCGTTTTAGGTAGGCGTGGTTGACTCTTAACTTTTATAAAGAATATCTCTTTGGATTTGAACTTTACAGATCTTCTTTATGCACCAAGAGCTTGTAACACTCCAAAGAGAAAGGAAAAATTGAAATCGCATGATATGACCCCTTTAAGTATTAAACTTTGGATTGAGCTTGATCACTAATGATAATGCCATTTTGATCCATTTTGCAATAAATAATTGTTGAATTAGTTTTATGGTAGAATATGGGACAGCAGTGCTTTGTTTTCTTGTTTGTTTTTGGACTGTAGTTCACCCAGATTCTGTGAGGACACTGGTCTAATGAGGACAGCAGTGGTCTTTGGGGGACGTTAGTAAGCAATGCCTCACAGCGGCGTCATTTAAGTCATCTAAGTTGACAGGATAAGTAAACCCCCAGAGATCTTTGCTTTCACAGAATGTGCTTCAGTCTGAAAGAGGTCATTAAAATGCTTGTATAAGGTGCCATTGTAAATTGTTCTCTGCTATGTGGTGCCGTGGAGCTCTGGAAAGCTTATTTCCTCTTACCTGAAGTCTGGAAAGCGCGAGAGCAGACTGGAACTTTATTTGGGTGGAGTTTACAATGGAACAGATCGATTACATTTCAATTTGTTGCTGTACTGCAGAGTCTGAAATTGTAGGAAGACATGGGAATTGGTTAGACAGATGAGAAAATGCTGTTCATCTATGATAATTTTGGATGGGTTAATGGGTTATGTTAGAAATGCATAATGTTTTTTCTGCCTCTATCACTACTCTGAATCCTGCATTATAGACATTCTCAATATGTAATTATGAGATATGAAGTCAAAGCATTTAGTATCTGTAAATGACATGAAGGGCTAGAGGTTTGGGTCTGTGTGATTGTGATATATACCCAAACGAATCACCACAAAGCTCAGCTCAACATGACAACAGGTGCTTGAGCAGCAGTGATTGGATGTTGCCTTAAAGATGTTGGCCTTCATTTCACCCTGGAAACTCTATTAAATGTGTTGCCCCCCCCCCACTGTTTTTCACCCTCTTGTTTTTCCCCTATCCGTCTGTGTTTGTTCAACTTTCCTTTTAATTCTTTGTCGTTTTGTTGATTTTGGTGACTTTATTATTGGTGTTCTGTTAAATAAATAAATAAACATACAAACAAATAAAAGGACTGAATCTATTATCAAATTATTAACATAATATAATATAAAATAATAGAATAGAATATTATATAATAAAATGTAAATAAATTAATTAATTTCCTTTCGAATTGATAAATATATTTCCTATGCATAGTACAAATATAAATATATAACTTTTGACTCAATATATTTAATATTAAATCAAATATATATATACAGTGGGTACGGAAAGTATTCAGACCCCCTTAAATTTTTCACTCTTTGTATATGAGTCCTGAATACTTAGGACCATGTGATATTTCAGTTTTTCTTTTTTAATAAATCTGCAAAAATGTCAACAATTCTGTGTTTTTCTGTCAATATGGGGTGCTGTGTGTACATTAATGAGGAAAACAAATTAACTTAAATGATTTTAGCAAATGGCTGCAATATAACAAAGAGTGAAAAATGTAAGGGGGTCTGAATACTTTCCGTACCCACTGTATATTTATTTATTTATTTTATTTAGTTTTTATTAAAATATATTAATTTGATATTTAATTGTTGTTTTTTATATAATTTTTTCAAAATTAAAATGTCTCTATATCTATCTGTTTATGTATCTTTTTGTACACCCCTATTAAAATGCAATTTTCATTCAGACTGTGTTTTTAGTGTAAAACTAGTCAGGTGAGAAAACAGTCTGTGAGGGTCTCCACCCACCGGTGTTACCTGATAGCCCAGTCTGTGTTAAACTGAAAGGGATTTTCAGCTGAAAATATTTTTATTGACTGTTTTAGTGTATTATTACCTTTAGTATTTCTTGTTTGATAAATTCTTATGATTATTATTTCTGGATGTAGCAAAAGATACGGATTAACAGCATTTGCTTGTTGGATTTATTTTTTATTTTTTTGTCAGAGAGTGATTGAGAGGTGGGAGGTTTGAATGGGAGTTTGAAAATATTTCGGAAATAATTCCCATGACACCAGAGTCAGCCGAGAGCCTGGATGGTGTCGTGTGTCTAAGATCAGACAGTGTGTTTTGAAGCACTGTTGTCGGTGAATATTCATTCCATCCATGCATACAGGGAAAATACAGTCAAGATATCTGAAAGCAGACAAATATAACACTCTTTACGGAATATGTTTTCTATTTATTTGCCTATTCATTTGCATAAATTAATTATTCAAACACAATTTGTATGTTATTAATGTGTGTATTGTGCAAAACTTGCCTCAACAGTTGCAAAGAAGTTCTGATTCATTTTTAGCATGTTAGGGTGTTCTGGGTGGTTGCTAGGGAGTTGCTAGGTGGTTGTTCACTGACCCATGTCAAAATAGCCAACCAAAAAATATCTAGATACTTGATTGCTCAGATCCATTTTTGATTAATCCAATATGACTGGATGTTTCCCTTGACATGACGAAAGGAGAACAACACCCAGCTCTTTCATTTCATGGTCAGTTATTCCAGCCCTTGTGGCTGGATTTGTTTGTTAAACTGAAATCCGTCCTGGACCCTCCTGCTGTGGGCCGAGTAAAGAGCATTTATGGAGAGAATACTTGAAAACAGGTTTGACTTCTTCACTTCCCCAAGAGCAGGGAGTGAAACTTCAACTGTCTAATAAACACAAAGAACTCAACATTCAGGTGGACGTCTCAAACCTGAGTCTCTGTCTACTTGAGTGCGGACAGAAAACTTTAGAGAGAAGAGGCCTGGTCCAGTTGCGTGGAGCTGCTGAGAAGCATGTTGGGGAACTCAGTAAATGGGAATGGCAGAAGGTTGAGCCTTTCTGAGGCTGTTCTACGTAAAGTCAACCATCTTTGGTAAGATACAAAGTTGTCTGCAAGAACTTTAAATGTTGTAGGGTGATTATAGTCCCAAAGGAAGGTTTTACTGCTGAAGAGATTTTTGTATAGCTTAGAATTCTCAATTATGTTTCATTTAACTTTCTAATCTGGGCACAGTGTTCTAATTTACTTCTTCTGTAACTCATTAGAATTTTTACAGAGTTTTCAAAGCTTCAGCTTCAGAAGTAAATTCAGAGTGGTTGGAGGAAGTAAAATGAACTTGATACTGTAAGTTTGTAACATTGATAGATGTAGACTACTTGACTTCCCAGCATGCGTCACACCATGAATAAATGATGCAGATACAATTGGTTTTATTGCTTGCTGCTTTTATTTATGCTGTCCCTTTGAGTCATTGTAACAAGACAAGAGAAGAGTGTGCGTGCGGTTTAGATGATTTTCATTGTTACATACTGTACAGTACATTGCTAAGGCAAAAAAAATATTTTATTTTATCTTCCTAAAGCAAGCAAGATCATACCGTCACATCTTCTTTCCATACATTTTGTTGTGTATTTTCTAGTTCTAGAAGTTGTTTGGGATTGAGGGAAACCATATTGGTGGTGAAAATAAAAAGTGTTGTTTCATTTTGTGAGATTTTACCACCCAGTTACTGCTGCTGCATAAAGTGAGGACTGATGGGAACTCTGTAGTGACTGTCTCTGTGAGGGATGTTCCCATCTGAGATAGTCGTTTGGTTCAGTATGCCTGCCACTGTGGGAATGGTTCGGGATTGGCAGCAAGTCCGTTTGAGGTAGTTTAGAGGGTTGAGTGGGCTAAGTGTAGACTTGACAGATAACATCCCTTTAAAACTACATAAGAGGCTTGAATTACACACACACATGCTTGTTTTTGTGAATTGTGGGGACATTCCATAAGCGTAATGGTTTTTATACTGTACAAACTGTATGTGCTATTGCCCTACACCAACACTACACCTAAACCTACCCCTTACAGGAAACTTTGTGCATTTTTACTCTCTCAAAAAAAACTAATTCTGTATGATTTATAAGCGTTTTGAAAAATGGGGACATGGGGTAATGTCCTCATAAGTCACTTTCTCCTTGTAATACCTATGTCATACCCATGTCATTATACAAATTTGTGTCCTCATATGTCACACACACACACACACACACACACACACACACACACACACACACACACACACACAAAGTGTTGTTTCATTTTGTGAGATTTTACCACCCAGTTACTGCTGCTGCATAAAGTGAGGACTGATGGGAACTCTGTAGTGACTGTCTCTGTGAGGGATGTTCCCATCTGAGATAGTCGTTTGGTTCAGTATGCCTGCCGCTATGGGAATGGTTCGGGATTGGCAGCAAGTCCGTTTGAGGTAGTTTAGAGGGCTGAGTGGGCTAAGTGTAGACTTGACAGATAACATCCCTTTAAAACTACATAAGAGGCTTGAATTACACACACACACACACACACACACACACACACACACATGCATGCTTTTGTGAATTGGGG
>NW_015505547.1:346267-390191 GCF_001515645.1 Sinocyclocheilus grahami
ACACACACACACACACACACACACACACACACACACACACACAAACACACACACAGGGAATGTTTTGAGTTCAAAACAAGTTAAGCTCTATTGACAGTATTTGTGACATGCTGTCAGTTACCACAGAAAGTTATTGGACTTGTCAGAAGTTGCATTTGTAGTACAGCATTTACATTGGAAATCAATAGGACAAGGCATTTTAAAAGCAAAAAAGTGAAGATAGTATTTTTAATTTGTTTAAATGAATCCGCCCTTATAAAAATTTGTCATTTTAGCTGTTAGGTTGTCTAAATCGTTCTTTTAGGTAGATAAACCTCATATCATTCGAGACCCATAACTTTATTTCTGACCAGATCATGAACGTTTATGAGAACGGAATCAACAAATTAAAAGATCTTACTCAAAAGAAGGATTTGGTCATGAATCTTCCAAGACTTTGAATTGAATGTAATTTTATGGCACTAATGACACTATGACACTAAAGCCTGAGTCTCCAGTCAAGGTAATTGCATGGAAAACGTTCTATTCTGTTCTATTCTATTCTATTGTGTTCTATTGTGTTCTATTGTACTCCACAGATAAAAGTTGTGTATGTTTGTATCAACTTGAAGAGTGATTTAGCGGTTGTCTAAATCGTTCTTTTAGGTAGATAAACCTCATATCATTCGAGACCCATAACTTTATTTCTGACCAGATCATGAACGTTTATGAGAATGGAATCAACAAATTAAAAGATCTTACTCAAAAGAAGGATTTGGTCATGAATCTTCCAAGACTTTGAATTGAATGTAATTTTATGGCACTAATGACACTATGACACTAAAGCCTGAGTCTCCAGTCAAGGTAATTGCATGGAAAACGTTCTATTCTGTTCTATTCTATTCTATTGTGTTCTATTGTGTTCTATTGTACTCCACAGATAAAAGTTGTGTATGTTTGTATCAACTTGAAGAGTGAGTAACTGAATTGCCAGATTTGGGTGGACTATTCCTTTAGCCAAAAGCAGCACTTTCATCAGCAGGATGATTTGGTGGCTGTGAGGATATAGAAATATTGACATGAGAAAGAACAATTGGCAAAATGTCAAAACAGGTCCGATAAAGGGATGCAGAAACCTCAAACTGGATCAGAAGTAATAGATTCTGGGCTGATAACCCCAAAAAAGGCAAGAGAGGAGTGAGTCATAAAATGGTGTGAGAAGCCAGGGGGAGGGAAAGAAACAGAAAGAGTTGGGAGGATGAGAGGGAGAGAGAGGGAGGGAGCGATAGGAAAACCAGAGCTCTGTCTATCACCTGCCCATTTGGTTTAGAGCTGCAGAACCGATTGCTCAGCGCTGATTTGTCGTCTGTGCATGTGTACAAGTAAGTAATGTGTCTCTCTCTCTTTCTCTCGGTCACTCCATCATAAGATCGTCTGTCTTCTGCTGGTGTGGAGCTCAGGTAGTCGTAGTGGGAGGCAGTGAGCTGAAGAAGTGTCAGACAGTATTAGTGGAGCAGGTTGTGATGAAGACGAGTGAGTGGGCTTGTTTTGGGAGCATGGTGTTGTTTTTGGTAGCGGTCCACCGATACCATTTGTGGTGACTGTGTAATGAATTCTTACAAATGTTGGATATTTGTTATTTAGATTTGAGTGTGTTTCGTATATTAACTCCACTATTAATAGCAGCAAATGCAGGATGCTATAGCTGCACTAGGAACATCATCTGCATCTCTAGTTTTTGCATGTTAGTGATTTAGTAAATTCCTCATAGTTCACACTTACCCTAGGTCATAGGATTGAGTTTTACTTGTGTTTTGTGCAAATTGCAGATAAATGAACATACAGCATTTGTCATGTAATCTATTTATCTATACAGTGTTTATGCATGATTTTATCTTAATGCACACTCTGTTCTGTAGTTCTGTGCTAGTGTCAGATAGCTTATTGCTAATTCATGTAAACACAGTCAAATTAATTTGTATTAGCAGGTGCACCTGACCGACCCAGGGAGCAGCACTGTTTTGCATTTTCTGTGTGAATCCTGTAAATCTTTCTGCCTCCAGGTTTTCCTGAGCCTTTCCTAACCCTTGCCCAATGTAGGTCTTAAAGGGGTCTTTAAATTTCTATATTAGTGTTTTTATGTTGCTCAATTGATGGAGCATAGCACTAACAACATGCTAAGTAAATTTTACTTTTACACAAATAAGTTTAAACTGACGCTACCCATTAAAAGTTTGGGGTCGGTATGATTTTTTTTGTGTTTTTGAAAGAAGTCCCCTCACCAAGGCTGATTTATTAGGCGCTACACACAGATAAGAACAGCACAGTGTAGGTGAACATTTGTGACCCTGGACCACAAAACCAGTCTTAAGTCGCTGGGATATATTTGTAGCAATAGCCAAAAATACATTGTATGGGTCAAAATTATAGATTTTTCTTTTATGCCAAAAATCATTAGGATATTAAGTAAAGATCATGTTCCATGAAGATATTTTGTAAATTTCCTTCTGTAAATATATGAAAACTTAATTTTTGATTAGTAATATGCATTACTAAGAACTTCATTTGGACAACTTTAAAGCCAATTTTCTCAATTTTATTTTTATTTTTTTGCAGATTCCAGATTTTCAAATAATTGTATCTCGGCCAAATATTGTCCTATCATAAACCATACATCAATGGAAAGCTTATTTATTCAGCTTTTAGCTTTCGAAAAATGTATCCTTATGAGGTTTTGTGGTCCAGGGTCACATTTGTGGAATCAAGGATCAGAAAATGAAAGAATAATTAAATTTGTAGAGTAAATAGTTTTAGAGCTGTCTGGTGTAATGTTTTTCAAATGCAAATACGCACACTCACCGTCTCTATGGAAATGTCGCTTGCATTGTGTGTTTTGTATCAGCCTCTTGTGCCACATCTCAGTCAAGCTTGGCTTATGTGCTGTGACAAATCAACAGCTTGTACCGCTGTCAAAACTCCTCGATGACTTCAGGGGCTTTTCAGCACATAACCTGCCATCAGGCTAATGAAGTGAGTCAGCTCTGGCGATCCTCAAGAGGTAAAGATCTAACAAAACACTGCTGTGCCTTCGGTGACAGGACATGATGTTGCTGGCATCTGACATCCTTTTCAAGATGTGTCTCAGCCATTTACAACCGAAATGGCTTTTTGTCCTGCTGTCTAAGGTGACCTCAGTTTCATTTGGTTTTTAACAGTATGCAAATTGTCACTTTTCTGTGCAGCATGAGCAGATGCTTCACTGTTCTCCTTAGTTGGATGTCATGTGGTCCTCACATAGTCTTGTGATCTTCTGTGACCTCTGCACATAAGAGGTTCAGACCTTCAAGTAATAGTGTTACACACTGTAGCCAAAACAATGAATATCATCACAAATTCTGGTACACACTGCAGCATGTTTTGGTCAAAAACACCTTTTTGGGTTGATAAATCTGAAATTATTAGCATTTTATCAATAATGTTCTACTGAATCCCTCAACACTAGGGCTGTGCGATATGGACAAAAAAACCCTATCGCGATTTCTTTGATCAATTTTGTGATTTCGATTTTAATCACGATTTTGACACACACAGACATGTTTTACAGTCATAAATGCATTGTGTGAATTTGAAACATATTTCCAAAAGAAAACCAATTAGAGCTTTATCAAAAAGCTGTAACACGTCTCTAGAACAGACATAAGGCAAAATAATCACTAATTAAATGTGTAACAAAATGTCTCTAGAATAGACATATGGCAGAAGAGAAAAAAAAATCCCCCGTGTCCAGGGATTTTTTTTTGCCATGCATTGGTCATAGAGCTCTTTGTGGCGTTGCCTCAGATGTTGAACTAGATTTGTTGCGCCAAGTTCACACGTACTCCGTCTGCAGTGTGTATACAGTATGTGTATGCGGTGCAGAAGCAGCACGGACTCATTTTGCTTTCGCACAGGACGCGTTTGCAGTCCGCTCCTGATCCGCAGCTGTTTACCACAAACATAACATTTAGCCATTATTTTGATTTCAAATCCAAACGTTGTTTCTGAAAATGCTTTTTCAGCATTGTGATTCTCTTTTATCACAGTACAGTAATACAATCTTTCATAGACATATTCACGCTTAAACTCAATAAATATAACTTTGTTTAACTACCACCACGAGTGCCATCTATTATTGCCTTGTTTATCTAAAAGTGCACTTTTCCTTGTTTTAAATCTAGCCAAAAATCCATGTGTTGACTGTGAAACAGTAGACTTTAATTATATGCATTTATGGTGTAATTACTAAATTTCCGTGCCAATCCATGTTATTTTTTACCGCGAATAATGCGCTGTCACTTTTAGCGCGACAGCAGAAATAGATTCCGTGTGGAAACGATCGCAGCATGACTGCTGCAGACGCACCGCTCCTGGAGCGCACTGCCAGAGCGCAATCGCGTGCAGTGTTAACGCTCTGATCCGTTAACATGGGCGCAGACAAAATACGCACCACAGACGAAGTGTGTGAACCTGGCGTTACGTTTGTATGCCCGCCCGGTCTGTTCTGTTCTCGTGCTCCATTTAGGCGCGCTGCATTCTGATTAGTTCGGATAGCATACTGCGGGAGGTCGGGGGCGCGGAAAATCGTGCTATAAAGCGATTTAGAAATCGCACACACTCAAATCATGATTTTATGACGATTTCGATTAATCGCACAGCCCTACTCGACACTCTCAAATATCAAGACTCTTTTTTGGCATCTATAGGCACTTTCGTACCACGTAGTTCTAGGAACTAGCCAGCAGGGTGGTTCTTAGAGAACCAATTTCCCCCTCAGGCCGTTTTCCTGGTTGCATTTGCACGTCTTTATTCACGGCATTTACAAATGTCAACAACTGGTGAATGGAGGACGCCATGATCGGAGCTGTATTTGTTGTGTGTTGTGGGTTTCGTGATAACAGAGATGGAATGTAAACGCTCAATTTATGTGATCGAAAGAGCACGAAAACCTTACTAAAGGCCTGTTCACACCAAGGACGATAACTATAAAGATAACGATAAAGATATAGTTCTAAGAATTGTTCTCAATATTAAAGAATAGCAGAGTCCCCACCACAACTATAACGATAAAGACAAAGAGAAACGATATCGTTGGAATCACTTTCAAAACGATTTTTCTCCAGCTGATGAACGATAAAAAAATTAACAGCCAATCAGAATCCATCCTGCTGTAACAAGCTCAAGAATTTAAAGCTGCAAATGTGCGTCCGCTTAGAATAAACAGACGATATCGTTTGCTGGTGTGGACGCTAATATCGTTATCTTTATAGTTATTGTTCTTGGTGTACGATAACTTGCAGTGTTACATATCGAAGTTGAGAAAAGCACACAACGCTGCAGACAACAAGTAGTTAAATGCCGTTATCGCTGTTTTTCATGTTTGTGGAGTAAATTATTCTTTTTTGTATTTCTTTTTTAAAATGCTGGGTAGCCGGTGTTTCGTATGCGTTTGGTCAATCAATATACACCTACATCACTGGTAGTCCTTATAGAACTGTTTTAGATCCTATTCTGAAGTAGGAGCTAATTTAGTTCCCTCAAACGGAGTTCCTAGTTCCTGCTGTGCGAACACGCCAAAAAGCGGGTACTTCCACCAATAGTTCTAGGAACTATGAAAAGGTTCCTCTGGTGTGAAAACCCCTTGTGGTTCCATGAAGAACCTTTAACACTCATGGAACTTTTCCATTCCGCAAAACGTTCTTTATAGTGGAAAAAGGTTTCTATAGAAAAAATGGTTCTTTTAAGAACTGTTCACTGAATGGTTCTTCTGTGGCATTTATTTTAAGAGCGTACTGAATGCCTCAAACTACATTATATGATGTATCTGTAACTATAAACCCTGTCTTTCATAGATTCACTGCCAAGAAAGTTGCAAATCATGCCAAAATGCCATGAATCCAGTCACTAGTTCCTACTCAAAAGTGATCATTGTGGTAGAAGGGGAATTTGCAAACACAACTGACTTTTTTGAAAAAACCTGCCCACTTTGACTCCTGGAAATTGTGTAAGTCGGCCAATAACATTGGAGCTTGCCGTTTTGAGACTATCTTGCCACTTTTGTGTGCAATATCCGACAGAAAGTGCCTGAATGATATGCAGGCTTGCCATCTGAAGGTGCTTTCATACCGACAGTGAAAAAATCTCTCAAAGTCGCCCTCCAGAAGTCATCTCTCATTGAAAATGCTTTTCAATGCTTTCAAGCTGTTTATTTCAGGTATGTTAGACCAAACATCAAATTCCAACGTCACTATATTATATTTATGGTCCTGTTTTTATTAATTGCTATTAACTGTAGGTCCACCTCATGCAAAATTCAGTTTAATAATAAAATAATAATCTGGTTTCAGTCAGGATGAATAGATCATTATCAGCTCGTAAAACAAAGCACTAAAAACCGTTACGTGCCTTCAGACAGACATTCATATGTGTCCAGACTGGCATGGAGGAACAGATTGTGTGCCAAATAGCAGGGGAGTTTTAATTGATTTAGGATCGGCTGGTAAAAGTGACGTGAGCTGAGTGCAGTCGATGTGATGAGAAATAATGTGTTTGAACTGAGGCATTGGCTTGAGTCAAATTACCGGCCAGTGGAGGGAGGGAACAAAAACTAATGGCTTGATTCTACTCCATGCAGTGTGTGTTACTGAGCCGTACTCTTTCACAGTCTGCATTCACACACACACATACACATACACACCTGTGGCTTTTTCAGCATATTGTATTGCATACTAACTAATCAATTCCTTTTCAGCTGGAGCAGTCAGTGATGCTGAGCATTTCTAATTTGATCTTCTGAAGAACTCTTGTAACAAATGCGCCACTGTGAATGATATGATTGACTTGAGTTGTTAATGCTCCTGCTTTAGTTCTGAGGATTTTTGTTTGTCCACAGGAAACAAGATGGCAGAATCCCGCGAATATCTGACCCGTTAGAACGTCCTGGTCTGGGCAAGTCCTTTCCGCCATCACCTGCTCCGACTCTTCTAAAGGTTTGGCAGGTTTGAACATTTCACTCCTCTTTGCTCTAATCATGTTACATTCCAGCAGAGCCTTGGGTTCAGTCGGAGAAGTGGAAGGAATATCAAATGACTGCCTTCTCTCATTTATTTCTTCCTGCTGTTCACCTGTCTTTTCCTTTTTCTTGTGACAACCATCTATTACAAATAGATGTGCTGCTTCTTTTTGTGTGTGCATACTACATGTAACCTATTTTTCTTTTGATCATTTTGTTGATTTCTGTGGAAGACTTGATTTTTGGAGTGTCACAAAAAATAAAAGGATGAAATCAGTCATCTAATTATTAATTTAAAATGAAAAATGTACAATACTGTTTGTATTAAAAAAAAAGAAATTAATACTTTTATTCAGCAAGGATGCAATTAACTATTTAAAAGTGACAGTAAAGACCATTATAATGTTAAAAGATTTCTTTTTCAAATAAATGCTGTTCCTTTGAACTTTCTGTTCATCAAACCATCCTGAAAAAATGTATCATGGCTCCCACAAAATTAAGCAGCACAAAGGGTTTCACATCAGCATATTAGAATGATTTCTGAAGGATCAACACTGAAGACTGGAGTAATGATGTTGAAAATTCAGCTTTGCCATCACAGGAACATTTTAAAATATATTTCAAAAGAAAATAGTTATTTTAAAGTGCAATAATATTTCACAATATTGGTATTTTTACTGTTTTTTTTTAAAAATCAAACACGTAGCATAAGATTTCTTTCAAAAACATAAAAAATCTTACCGACCCAAAACTTTTGAACGGTATTGTAAATAAATAATCACTTTTCAAACACTTGGCATACTACAAAACACAAACGTATAACTTTTGACTGAATTTTATAAAAAAATATATATATTTTTTTGGTAGCCATAATATGCCAAAGGGATGTGTTTAAAATAAATTGAAAGTTGGTTGGTTAAACCAATTCTCTGTGGCAAATAGATGGAAACTATTAAAATAGATATTATTTTATGAATTCATAATTGATTCCTTCATTTTATTTTAGGCAGTCCTCGCAGTCCTCCACAGAAAGGATTCTTTTGTAATTCATGCTTAATCGGTGTGTCACCAGATAATTCTGCGCTCCAAGATTCCCCCTCAAGGACCAACATCCAAGTTTAACTTTAGAAATTATCCTTTGTTGAGGAACGGAATGCTAATTTGATCCAAAAAGAAATCAAAGCTCCTGCAGGCATCAAGATCTCCCGAAGAACTGCCAATTAAACACTTCAGTAGCTTTGGCATCTTTTAGTGTGAGCTGACCTGGTGGTGGTCCATTAGGGATCATTCAGGGAGGCTTTAAATGTATTTTTGAGGAGGTTCAGCCTCTCTCGTCTCCACTGACGGACCCCCACTGAGCAGAACCTCAAAAAGTACTGCTCATTTGTCATTTAATATTAAATGTCAAATAAGTCTTTAACCAGTTTTATTATCTGAAGATGAACCATCGCTAGCTCTTCTCCAGGGATACCTATTCCCCTCATTTAACACCCAAGTGCTTTTTAATTGAACCCATCCGTGTCTCTGAGCAGCTCTGAGAGCCATTAGCACAAGGGCTTCTGGGAGCCAGGAGGACTTAAGTGTCCGTGTTTAGGGATGTCCTAGAATCATTAGTGTCTCGATGGCATTGTGAGAGGTTGAATAAGATTAGCTCAGTCTAGATTGTGTAGTTAAGCATTTATGTATTTCACTAAGAGTCTCATAATGCAAGATGCTTATACAATCAGCTTAGCATCTTTGCAGAGCCACACTGGGATTATAATGGCTGTGAATTTAGTTTTAGCATGATCCAAGTGAAATTGGATTGTAAACAAGTTACCTTAGTGTGCATTTTTTTATTGAATGTTTATTGCCTGTGGATTATGAACTTTGCATTAGGGTTTTGTTGTATTCCCTAACTACTAATAGTAAGCAAGGTTGTATAATGCAAAATAAGGTTTTATTGTACACGGAGTTGACTAATTTGATTCAGAATTTAAAAATCCTAGGTATCTTATCAAATAAATATTGCAAATGGGTTCTTTTCAATATCTCAGTTGTTCCACTTGAGAGCAAATTGAGACTTTTAAATGGCAAATGTTTCCTTATATTTGTTTTTGGGCCCCTGAAAGCATTAAATGGACTAATTTATTCCTGTCTGCTGGCCTTCATGTCACAGCTCAAGATTGACTGAAATGGCATGGAAATGCATTAATAGTGCATTATTTTAATGCAGTGCAAGAGTAATTCATAACATGGCATTTACACCTCATTTACAATATTTGATGAGAAAATAACAACTTAAACAACTAGAGATTTTATCTGACATAACATAAGTTAAAGTACTAGAATTGCTAACACTAAAACTGAAATAAAAATAAATTAAAGCTAAATAGAAGCTAATAAAAATTACAAAAGCACATAACACAATGACTAAAACTTAAACTAGAATTAAAATAAAAACTGAAAATATAAACGAATAAAAGCTCATTCAAAATATTTATGAATAAATATTAATACAATATTTATTCTCTGTGCCAGATAAGCAACTGCCATCGAGATCCAGGTATTATAGACCATGTTGGTTGCTGACATCCCATTTCCTCACTTTTGACAATTTTCTCCTTTAAAAAATGCTGGTATTGAATAGTAAACACCTCTATAGTTTAAGAAGAGATCTCAAAATATTGCACATTATGCAAGAGATTTTAGAGATTTCAAAATGAAATCAAAACATTTCTCATCAGTCATGCTTTTTCCAAATTAATTATACAACTCTATACTATAAGTGAGCAATTGTCTCATTTCTATCTGTTTTTATTTGTCCTATGTAATGTTATGAGGAACATCTCAGACAAAGTTGACACTGAAATGAAAATAGATCTGAAAAAGTCTCAGCGACCTCTGAAAATTTTTATTTACCTCTGGGAACAGGCATTACATAGAAACCTGCCTCACAGGAATACAATTCTGGGTTTCCCATACCAATGCCTTCCAGAGTCTGTAAACACCTTGATCCTGGGGACAGGAGGGAGGATGATCCCAGATTCAGTGGTTTTGGATGCTACATTAAATTCCCCTGAATCCCAGAGCAATAACAGCGTTACAACAGGATGGTTTTACCACAACACCACCAAGCAACTTTTGTATGAAGATATTAGAAAACATAGAAGTTCATTTTGAATGAGGCTTACATCCAACACTAACCCAACTAACTTTGCTTTGGTTGCACATTATTCACTTTTATAGCCATTTTCGAAGCTGTTTTCTGTCATATTGCCTTAATAAACAGCCTGCCTGCCTACGACACTCATGCTGTTGTGGTATTTCTGTAATATGGTGTTGGCAAATGCATTATAATTGTGCAACATGGCCGTAATGTGACAACAGGAAGTCATATTATTTTTCAGCAACTGTGACATTGTCATCTTACCATTTTACATTTTTAGCCTGCTTTTAGAAGTATTCCTGACAGATACACTATAACATAATGGGAAATATTTGCAGCTATATATTACATTAGATATTTAGAGAATGAAGAAAGAGAAGCTTGCACATCAAAGCATAAACGCACAAAATCTCACCTGTTATTCTACAGTATTGCTATAACACTATTGAGGTAACATCATAAGGTCACTCGAAGGTCTTTGATTTAGATAAAAGAAAAAGTCATGAGATTTCACAGACCCGCTTGAGAAAGCATGCAAACCTTCATAAGCCAGTCATTAGGTATTTTCAAGTATTGAAAAGAGCCATTTTGACATTTTGATAATTGGTGATTTATGCAACAGTCTTTTGGACAATTTAATTGTGCAATTTTGTTATCGAAGATACAAGGACATTTTTTTTGCATGTCCTTTGGCTGGTGAATCTGAGGAGGCATGTGTGGTTTGAATGGGCATGACGCTTCTGGGCTCACACACACACACACACACACACACACACATCCATGTCACTTACCAGGCTGTTTCGTATGGCATGCTTGACTAGAATAGGGGAATTGGTGATTTATGCAACAGTCTTTTGGACAATTTAATTGTGCAATTTTGTTATCAAAGATACAAGGACATTTTTTTTGCATGTCCTTTGGCTGGTGAATCTGAGGAGGCATGTGTGGTTTGAATGGGCATGACGCTTCTGGGCTCACACACACACACACACACACACACATCCACATGTCACTTACCAGGCTGTTTCGTATGGCATGCTTGACTAGAATAGGGGAAGTTGTAGCAGATTGAGGAAGCTATCTGCCTTTTTCTTGCATTCCCCGCTGCTTTTCTCATGAGTAGAACATATGAAGATTGAGAGAAAGACTGTTTTTGGTTGCCGGTCACAGTTGTGTCTCTAAGGGTTCAGCTGATTTAATTGACTTCATCATGGCTAAGAGTATGTACAGGTTTCGCAGTCCAGCACTCACTGCCATGCACCACCGCAGGCGCTTCAGTGATGTAAGTAGACTTAATGTATGAAAGTGTGAGGAAAAATCAATCATAGTGAAATGTGTGAGTTTGTGTGTTTATATAGAAGGCCAAGTGTAAGATTGTAGACATAATGTGTTGGTGTAATGTGTGATTGCGTTACTTTTTACTGTAACGTGTGCTGATGTTTTACTTTTGATTTCGTTTTTAATTATCATTACCGATTATTCTCATAGATTTTTCCTCTCATGATGTAATTCAGTAATGAGAATCATGCTGTCTGATATTATCATTATGTATAAATACTTTACAGTTTGAATAATATCTTAGTGTATTTACAAGAGAATGTTTTGTTGCGTTATGGTAATTCAAATTTGGCAGAAAATTGTCATGAAAATGTGAATTTAAATTTCAATTATTGACCTTGTTTCAAAGATAATTGTAGATTTGAATTATGATCATATATTGATCGGATGGTTTTGAGTCATACATACTTTCATTGGATCTGTACAAAGTGTACTGTGCACGTTTGTGATGCAATAGTGTTATAGGATGTCTTAGTTGAGAAAGAATTCTCACTCTTATATTGAGAAATGTCAAATTCACTGCTTGGTTGATTCAGATAGAAATAGTATTTCTGTCAAGTGTACATTAGCTACATGTGAGAACCAGATGTCCCCATAATAATAGAAGAACTTGAAATGACCTTTATAATGGGACCTCCCAACAGTTAATCAAATAAGGAGACTAATTCATGTCTTAATTAAAATCTAAAACTGCACTAAGGTTTCCGGAAAGGGTTAGGTTTAGGGATAGGCTTTGGGTTATAAAGATATTTAACTGGGTGTATCTTAAACTTTAGGCACTCTTATGTCCCAGGGGTTGATTTATATTAAAATAGTATATTAAACAGATTTTGTATATCAAGGTTGCATCAAAACTGCCTCAGCAAACTTTTTATCATGTGTTCATTAATTATATTTGGTATACCTAGTTTTTTGTGTCCTATTCCCATGAAAATCATTGTAAAAACTGTAATAATCTAAAAAAAAAAAAAGTCAATTATTTTTAATAATAATAATAACAATACATTTTTTATAGTAATTGTGTGAAGATATTTTATATTAACTTTTCAAAAATGGTTTGTTTTAAGAAAGCTCTCTAAACGTCAACAGGCATGAAAGTGTCCATTGTTAAATAAACACCCAGTTAGATTAAAGGGGTCATATGATGCTGCTAAAAAAAACATTATTTTGTGTATTTGGTGTAATGAAATGTGTTTGTGGTTTAAGGTTCAAAAAACACATTATTTTCCACATACTGTACATTATTGTTTCTCCTCTATGCCCCGCCTTTCTGAAACGCTGTGCTCTTTCCATTTAAAATTAGAGGCAACCACTGCATTTTAATCATGATCCAAACAAAGATGCTGCATACATGCAACATGAGCAGTTTTTAATAATAAATAAAAAACAGCGGATGAGCTGAATGAAACGCAGATTCACTCTCTGCCAGCAGGTGGTGCTTAAGCCCTTTCCTTGGTTTCCGCTGTAAACAAAGGAGCGCTGCACTTATGAACTTTAATATGCATTATACAGAGGCAAGATTAATAAAAACAATACCATCTAAACTTTTCTAAAGACAGTAAGTTCACCTCAGACATGCATTCATATAAACTCCTACCCCTAAATGAATCGCGATTTGTTTAGCATCTCAACCGATTTGAATCGTCACATATTTGAATCGATTTTCAACCGGCTCACAGTTAATCGTTACATCCCTAGTGAAAGCCGATCCGGCGATCCATAGTGCGAAGTTGATGTATTTCCTCAGCGACCACCACGGATCAGAGGCATGACAAAGCAGATATCGTCCCCTTTTGGAAGACCAAACAAAGTAGTTTCACTTTCACAACAAAACACACAGCGCATTCACGACATGGCGGCCGTGACAACAACAATACTACAGCGAGAATAAAAGTTACGCCTTCTTTCTTTGCGTGAACATTTGGGCGGCGTTATGCAAATCTTGCCACATCGTGACGTAGATATGTGGGGGCGTGTTAGAATGAGACGTTTTAGGTAGGCGTGGCTGACTCTTAACTTTTATAAAGAATATCTCTTTGGATTTGAGACTTTAGTCTTTGCAACTTTACAGATCATCTTTATGCACCAAGAACTTGTAACACTCCAAAGAGAAAGAAAAAATCGCATCATATGACCCCTTTAACATAAAAACAACAAGTAAATTGTAAGTCACCACAAATGTGTGTGTGGTGTTTGTGTTTGATGAATCAGCAAGCCATATGGAGAAACACATTGAAGTTCCAGTTTCAGTACAGCGCTTTGTTATATTGAAGTCATTTAAGGTACTCTGAACTGTGTAAGTGTGTATTATATAAGTGCAAGTTCACAACTGTGTATGTTTGATTTCTTGTTGAGAGAAATCAGTTACTGGCAAGGATTTTGCAGAGTCCTACCTGACTCTGCAGTCTTATCAGCATTAAACATGAAAAATGGTGCTGCATTCTGACAAACTAGATTTTTAAAAATCTTTTTAGTAGTGTTTGCCTTTGCAAAATTTGCTGCCAAGTTGCCAGGGCGTTGTTATGTGTTTGCAGGGGTGTTCTGATTGGCTGTGGTGTTGCTGTTAAGTTACAGGGGTGTTCTGATTGGCTTTGATGTTGCTATGTGGTTGCTAGGTCATTGTTAGATGGCTGTGTGTTCTGATTGGCTGTGGTGTTTCTGTGAGGTTGTTAGGACGTTGTTAGATGGTTGTAGGTATGTTCTGTTGCTAAGAGGTTGCCAGGTGGCTGTTGTGTTGCTACAGTATGTTATGTTATCCCTAAAATGTTCATTTTTTTAACTTTATTTTATCATCTGCCAGGGAAAACCCATTGACTTAGAAAGTGCAGGATGAGTTACGTTTAGTATTTAGGGTAGGGTTATATGTGACATAAGTGTCAATTTTTTGAAATTGAGATTGATATATCTGAATAAATAAGCTTTCCATTGATGTGTGGTTCAATATTAGGACAATATTTGGCCGAGATACAACTATTTGAAAATCTGGAATCTGAGGGTGTAAAAAAATCTAAATATTGAGAAAATCTTTAAAGTTGTCCAAATGAAGTCCTTAGCAATGCATATTACTAATCAAAAATTAAGTTTTGATGTATATATGGTAGGACATTTTCAAAATATCTTCATGGAACATGATCTTTACTTAATATCCTAATGATGTTTGACATTACATTTTTTTTTATAATTTTGACCCATACAATGTATTGTTGGCTATTGCTACAAATATACCTGTGCAACTTAAGACTGGTTTTGTGATTCATTCAGGGTAACATATTTAAATGCAAAGCATTAGCAAACATGCTAATAAGCAGGCAGTGATTTCTGAACAACGTTCCCTTTAATTCATATACGTTCTTATGGTTTATTTTGAGCTGTGGGCTCAATGATATGACACTGCAGCTGTAGCTAGTCAGGTCACATCCTTCATACGCACAGCTGCTCTGTCTCCGTGCTAAATTATGCTGTTTCACAGTCTTCATCTCCCATTGAGATGAACCATATGATAGGGAGGAAGGACATCTGATCGTCTGATGCACTGTTGATCATAGGATCAAGGCAGGGATCTCCGTCCATTACTGCAAAGCCACTGTCACTGAGAGAGCCGAGAGTCGTTCTCATGTTAAGTGGACTCACAGACTGTCAGATCTCACTCTTTCTCATTGTGTTCATCCTCCTCTCTCTCCCCCTCTTTTATCTGTTCCTCCTGGTTCTCAGACATCAGATATATTTGCAATGATAGAGCGAATACAGGTGAGAAGTCCACATTTTCATCCGGTCTGTGCAACTTAAGACTGGTTTTGTGATTCATTCAGGGTAACATATTTAAATGCAACGCATTAGCAAACATGCTAATAAGCAGGCAGTGATTTCTGAACAACGTTCCCTTTAATTCATATACGTTCTTATGCTGGTTTATTTTGAGCTGTGGGCTCAATGATATGACACTGCAGCTGTAGCTAGTCAGGTCACATCCTTCATACGCACAGCTGCTCTGTCTCCGTGCTAAATTATGCTGTTTCACAGTCTTCATCTCCCATTGAGATGAACCATATGATAGGGAGGAAGGACATCTGATCGTCTGATGCACTGTTGATCATAGGATCAAGGCAGGGATCTCCGTCCATTACTGCAAAGCCACTGTCACTGAGAGAGCCGAGAGTCGTTCTCATGTTAAGTGGACTCACAGACTGTCAGATCTCACTCTTTCTCATTGTGTTCATCCTCCTCTCTCTCCCCCTCTTTTATCTGTTCCTCCTGGTTCTCAGACATCAGATATATTTGCAATGATAGAGCGAATACAGGTGAGAAGTCCACATTTTCATCCGGTTTTGTGTTTATTGCTTTTCCTGCAATCTCTCGCTTTTTATGACCTCTGACCTTTTTTAACCTGCAATATGGTGACACCTTCCCAGTCTTTGCCTATCATTACTGACATCTGTCGTCTATATGTAAGGTTCTCTCTTAATACGTCACTCATTCACTTTAAAATGTATATATGTAGCTTGTGCTCTGTCATTAAACTCTTGAAAACAGTGTTAGAAATATAGTCCATGCAAGTACGCAAACACTTGGTCAGCACATTTTAATGTCTGTTGAACTTAGTGATCCATCATAATTTGAGCACAGAGAGCATTTTATGCTTCTGACCATTTTAAATTAAACTATTATGAAGTAGTAGTTTAAAAAAAATAAATAAATATGTATGTATTTCTCACTCGTTTTATGTTTGCATTTTCCAAACATTCAAAACTGTCCGTTTTTTTTTTTACATTTAAGCAAGATAAAGGCTGTAACACACCTAAAAGGGGTGATATAATTTCTTTTATAGCTGTTATTTAATTCTATATTAATTTATATTAAATTAATTTTAAGTATATTTATGCCAATGTCCGTTATTGCTTTAGAAGCTTGAATACTTGCGTAGAATATGTTTCAGGCCTAAGTGTCTTTCTGTGTAATGTTTGTATTTAAAATTTTTGTATATATTGGCCATGTTTTAATTTTTTGAGAATTATCAAATGTATATATTATTTCAAGTTATTAACAAATGCTGAATTTTAATTTCTGGTATTTACTGTTCTAATAATGTATATGAATTACATTAATTCAATTTGATTTATATTTTTAAATGAACTGTATTTATTGAACATCTTCACCTTTTTTGTGAACACAGAGCAGTAGAATGGACGAGCAGAGGTGCACTCTTCCACCTCCTCTCAAAGTAAGTGTGTATATTTAGAGCCACACAAACAAGCATCAAGTAGGGATGCACGGATAGGATTTTTTTTGGCCGATACCGATTTTAACAAACAACTATTGGCTGATTCTGATACCGATATTGGTCAATTGCATAAAGCAGGCTTAAAAACGAGAAAGAAAAAAAAGACTGGTTCACTCCAAACAGAATCTGTATTTGAATGTTTCTGTTCCTGCGTTCCTCTGTGAATCCGGTTTGAGTAGAAAACATACCGGTTAATAACGTTTTTTTTTTACTTTTTCTTTGCCAATAATAATAATAATAATAATAATAATAAAGTACAGTGTTTAATTTACTCAAAAAGAAAAAAAATCATGGAGAGTCTTGAATGATGTCTCTTAGTCATAGCCAATATAGCATCATCTTTTCTAGATTTATCAAAGACCAAATTTATTAAAAGAAAAAACTGTCAACACAATAAAAACATTAAAAAAAAAAATGCTACTCCTATAAGCGTTAATTTTGAGTGGAAAAAACAGCCTAAATTAGTAGGCTGTTCATTGCATTTTATTATTACATTCAGAAATAATGTAGGCTAAAATAATGGTAAATAAAAACAAAATTACAAACACAATTAGGCTATTTTAGTTCCCTTCTCTCCACAACAAATCCTCTAAAGTTGTATTTAGGCGAAATATAAGCGTCAAGCCAAAACAAATTAATTTAAAAACGAAACTGAAGCCTACCTCTCTCATTCTGCACGAATCCAAATGTTTCTATATTAGCGAAGTGTCTGGATGCTACTATTATTTATTATGTAAACTATAGGCTTTGTTCTTCACTCGCATTATCGACGTTAAGCATCATCCTTCACATATAGGCTAAAATCAGCAGTGAGGCGCTGGTAACACTGAACGGCACAGACTGTACTACGGACTATTTAAATTGAGCAGTGTAACTTTTTATGTTTCTTTAACTGTATTTTATTTTGATAATGAACAGGCTGCAATGTCAAATTAGCAAAAAATTGTTGTATGTGCGTGTGAGGCGCCGACGCGATCACTGCATTGTTTTCCCAACTGTTACTCCGTAATTTATGGTCATACCAACGCTGGTTGGTCATACAGATAGAAGCAAAACATCATTCAAAACTAAAGCTTTTGTAAAATAAAGATAACTGCTTTCTGCCGTCTCGTTTGTGAACTTCGGAGTGCGTAACAATTATCCGAAACTCAGCACAATTTATTTTCTTTCGTTTTGTTAATCCGTTAATTATTTAATTAATGATTTTGCCTATATATTCCTTTTTATGTAGCCTATATAGTTTCATTCTGTTTTCTCCGTTCACAGAAATGCTGGCGGTGCGTGATGTGACCTTGTGTGAATCCGTGTTCTACACTGGTTTCAAACAAAAAGCTGCATATTACCTGCCATTCATTTTCACTTAAATGTAGGCCTAATGCTTGGCGGTTCGTGTATTTCACTCGTTGGATGCGTCAGCGTCACGTTTGCATATGGCCGTACTATGCCGTCTGACAAACTATATTTTGTACAGATTTTATTTTGTTTTGGCAAGTATTTAATTATTTTGCCCAGAGAAAAACGTTGGATTATGCAACAGACATGCAACTCGTTGTCTCAATGCAGTTAATTTAAAAAACCATCGGTATCGGCCCTTTTCTCCCTATTTCCGATATGCCGATGGCTTTAAAATAATAAAAAGTCGGATGATAAATATCAGCGACCGATACATCGGTGCATCCCTAGCATCAAGTGTTCTAGTCATTACAGTCTGTTTTCACAGACACTGCGTTGTGTTTATCACATGTGCACAGAAACACACAGTATTGCTTTTGCCACAGATGGATGTTTTCATATTAACCCTCATTCTCATAGCTTTAAAGTTAAGAAAAGCACTGCTGCTTTAAAATGTTGACATTTTAATGCATCTTAATGGCTCTTCTGACATGAAGGCTGGTTCAAAAGTTTGGCAGCATAATTATTGCCTATTAAAATACCTTTTTGCCAAATTGTAAGGCAAAATGCATTGCATGTAAGCTTAGTGTAGAAGTCTGAAATGATGGAAGTCTTATTTAAAATACAAGTATTGTTTTTAAAAAAGTGTTTAAATGAGCAAGCCTCTTTCAGCATCTTGTGCCATAAGTATTGCATTAAAAATTAAGTTCAACTTTTGTCATGCTGCAGATCAGTGTCAATTTTAATTTACTGCTACTATCAGAGGAAAATAATGGTAAATAAAAACACAATTACAAACACAATTAGGCTATTTTAGTTCCCTTCTCTCCACAACAAATCCTCTAAAGTTGTATTTAGGCGAAATATAAGCGTCAAGCCAAAACAAATTAATTTAAAAACGAAACTGAAGCCTACCTCTCTCATTCTGCACGAATCCAAATGTTTCTATATTAGCGAAGTGTCTGGATGCTACTATTATTTATTATGTAAACTATAGGCTTTGTTCTTCACTCGCATTATCGACGTTAAGCATCATCCTTCACATATAGGCTAAAATCAGCAGTGAGGCGCTGGTAACACTGAACGGCACAGACTGTACTACGGACTATTTAAATTGAGCAGTGTAACTTTTTATGTTTCTTTAACTGTATTTTATTTTGATAATGAACAGGCTGCAATGTCAAATTAGCAAAAAATTGTTGTATGTGCGTGTGAGGCGCCGACGCGATCACTGCATTGTTTTCCCAACTGTTACTCCGTAATTTATGGTCATACCAACGCTGGTTGGTCATACAGATAGAAGCAAAACATCATTCAAAACTAAAGCTTTTGTAAAATAAAGATAACTGCTTTCTGCCGTCTCGTTTGTGAACTTCGGAGTGCGTAACAATTATCCGAAACTCAGCACAATTTATTTTCTTTCGTTTTGTTAATCCGTTAATTATTTAATTAATGATTTTGCCTATATATTCCTTTTTATGTAGCCTATATAGTTTCATTCTGTTTTCTCCGTTCACAGAAATGCTGGCGGTGCGTGATGTGACCTTGTGTGAATCCGTGTTCTACACTG
Source organism: Sinocyclocheilus grahami (assembly GCF_001515645.1). Taxonomy (NCBI): domain Eukaryota; kingdom Metazoa; phylum Chordata; class Actinopteri; order Cypriniformes; family Cyprinidae; genus Sinocyclocheilus; species Sinocyclocheilus grahami. The sequence continues at coordinate 366,021 of NW_015505547.1, forward strand.
GTTTCAAACAAAAAGCTGCATATTACCTGCCATTACTCTCTCTCCAGGCCTTGTGAATATTGTATAGTTCAGGGTTTGTTTGGAATCATGAGTCTCCACAGGTCTCTTTATTCACCTTCATATTTCCTTCATCTGCGGCTTAAAGTGACTCGAATGAGAGGCTCACATTGTCTACATCTCTAATCTCTCTCTATTCCTCCCACAGACAGAGGAAGATTACATTCCATATCCCAGCGTCCATGAGGTTGCAAACTTGTTTGACAGCGCGACAGCCCCTCGCGGACGACTGTCGCGCATAAACAAAACCAAAATAAACTCCAGGCCTGGTCCTCTCTCGTCTTTCCCCCCTTGTCCTGCATCACAGGTTAAACTGGAGACAAACAGCATAGCCAAGATCTACAGGAAACACTTCCTGGGCAAGGTGAGATTCTGAATTGACAAAGATGTATTTAATTATTAATTTGATCAATCTATCTGTCTCTCTATCTCTCTATCTGTCTGTCTTGTTATAGGCAATAGCCAGTATAATTGGCAATATTATATTGAAAATATTGATATTAATGTAAAACAAACAACCACAGTGTGCAATCTGGTATTTTATATAGTAAAGTCAACTAAAATCCCACCATTTCACACTATTTCAGCCTCATCAAACCAATGAGTATCATTTAAGAAGGTCAAATATCGGCTAATACAGTATGGTATGTTATAGTCGCTGATATATTATGCATATTTGTGGAGAAAATTAATTCTGTTTAGTGCTGTCAAGCGATTAATCGCGACTAATCGCATCCAAAATAAAAGTTTTTGTTTGCATAATATATGTGTGTGTTCTGTGTATATTTAATATGTATATATAAATACAGACACATACAGTGTATATTTTGAAAATATTTACATGTATTTACATGTCTATATTTATATTCATATAATTTATATTATATATAAATATATTTAATATTGTAACGTAGGGCTTTGTTTGGCTTTGTTTGGCTTTGTTCTGCTTTATTTATTTAGTGCTTTGGCTTTGTTTTTGTTTTGTTTTGTTCTGTTTTATATATTTTTTATTTATTTATTTTTGGTTTTGTTTATCGTTTCATTCTGTTTTGATTCACAATCAGTAAAGAAAATATATATAAAAAACATTTTTCGATTATTTTTCATTTAGATTCCTCAGATTTTAGCTTCCTATTCTTAGCTACATCAACTTTTGGTTACCTGTTGAGGGTGGGTAAATATAGATAAATACATGGGCACATTTAGGACCAACCAGTAACATTCTGAGATATTGTTTTGTCACAGTTAGTGTTAGTTTTGGGTGTATTACCATTTGCAGCCCCCCAGAGATGCTTGGCCACTGTGTTATGCACTGACCAACAGCGTGCTCTGTTAATTAGCAAGCAAACCACACAGTGCAAAGGACTGATCCTGGAAAGCCTTCTGTTGTCATGCACGCTTTACTTTTCTCAGAGAGAGAACATCACCTAGGGGTTTCAGCACAGACTGCCCTTTTACAAAGCTGGCAACTAAAACACACCCTTTTCAGTACGGTACCTCAGAGGCCAGCGATAACATATGGGTACAGACTCATCACCTGCTGCTTTTTAATTGCTATTGTATGAGATATGGGATGTTATATGAGAGCTACAGTATAGCGATATGCTAATGTCCTCCAGACTGGCACTGACAAATGTGCTTTTGCCTTGAAATGGTTTGTTTCTAAAACACCGTTTTGAATATGATGTTTGCCACAGGGCTGCAAACATGCTTCGATATGTCTCATTAATTTCCTGAACACTTTGATGATAAAGACAAGCCGTTTTCTTTTGAACTTGTGAATGTCTGTGAACTGTTTTCTGTTATGACAGCACTCTCTAATAAGTATTTATGAGCAAGCTGTGAAGACAAGCGAACGAACGGTTCAGCTGAGGACAGCTAATCGGATAAACCTTTGAAGATTTATAGAAGATAAAACTGACACCCTGCAGAATGCTTTTAATGTTTTGTTGCAATGTTAAATCAAGTATAAATGTAACTATTGTTCTGAAATTTAGGGCTTTGACATCATTGGTGCAGTAAAACACTCGGCCCCGCCCCTCTCGTCACAAATATATAAACATATTTTCCTGAAATATATACATGCATGTTTGTGTATTTATATATACATACTAAATATACACAGCACACACACATATATTATGTAAACAAAAACTTTTATTTTGGATGCGATTAATCGCGATTAATCGTGTTTCCTTTTTAATTCTTAAAGCAACTTTGAGGTTCTGAAAGGCACTATATGAAAATAAATAATAATTATTATTATTAAGAGTTTTTTTTTACGTATCTGTTTTATTGATCTATGCTTTACCTGACATATTAACATGTGTTGAGGTATAGTTGACAATAAAGTTGATCAAAATCACATCAGGGCTATTTTCTCACCAATTAACAAATTGATAGATGATTCTTATGAGAACAGGAGTGTTTGTATTGGTTGTTTTGTCTCATTATTGCTGTTATAGTCATCTTAGTAGTAGTAGCAATACTCTTTGTGCTTGCTGTCTCTCAGGGTCAGAGCTTTTAGGAATCTGTGATAATGTAAAGAGTCTTTCAGAGGGTTTATGCGTTTATAACTCTTCTCGCAGGAGCACTTTAATTATTACTCAGTGGACAGCACTCTGGGCCACCTGGTCTTCTCGGTGAAGTATGATGTGATTGGAGACCAGGAGCACCTTCGACTGTTGCTTAGGTACGTCAAACACACACTCTTGACTATTCCCAGATGAAAAAAGTATTGCTTTGATGTTTTGAATGCTGTGTTTCTTTAATAACTTTGTTACAGATGTTCCTGACATACCTTAGGAGGTATATAACAATAAATTGTTGATATACAGTATTGTAAAAGTATAGAGTCTAGGAACAAACCCTTATTCCCTTTCAATGCTACTTCCATTCGATTTACAAATCCTTCCTCAATTGAAATCCAGTTCAAGAAATTGAATTGGAATTTAAAAGATATTCTCAATTTAGTTCTGAATGGTGCACAAATCTGTCACAGACACTTTTCTTTTTAACGAAACATTTACGTCCACTCTCTCCTGTCACATATTCTCTCATTGTTCATTTTCGAAGATGTTCTAACTTAAGTACTCAAAATAGGCAGCAGAAACACAAGGTCACATCTATTCTTTATAACCCAAATCCTGTCTCGAGGCCCTTTAATGATGGGGATGGGAACAAGAGACAGTGTGCATGTCAGAGAGAGGTTGATCTATAAAGCCTCTCTTTTATACAGGGAGCTCTTCAGGGACTCTTTGAATGTTATGTATTGGCTATAAGATAATTGACAAGGGCACCTGTGAATGCTGGAGTGATTCACATGGCAATTTTTCATAGTTGAACTACCATCCATCTCTCTCTCTCTGTCTCTCTTTGTCTTTCCTGTTAAATATAACATTTACATTTATATTAATGCATTTAGTAGACGCTTTTATCCAAAGTGACTTACAATAGAGGAGCATGAGCAGTTTGTCTCAGACAAATTAACAGAGAATGTGTTTGTGAAGTAGTTTGGTTATAGTGTTATTATAATAGTTTGTAATGCTGAAAGTAACTATAAATCTTCTGTTTTTTTTAATTGTAGGTCAAGGTTTAAAACCTACCATGATGTGATACCAATTTCTTGTCTGACCGAGTTCCCTAATGTTGTGCAGATGACGAAGGTAGGACATTAACATAAATAGTTTAGCAGAGAAGAATTTTGCATGGCTGTCATTGGATAAAAAAAATTATAATAATTAATTCAGTCAATTGCATGACATGTAGATGAATTCAATTAAAATGTTATTTATTTGTTATTTTTATATATATATTTTTTGCAATTATATTTATGCATTCAATTAATTTAATTTGAATTATTTGAATGAATCAATGTTTGCTGAGAAAAATCCCATGCAAATCAGATATTAGAAAAGGTGACTTTGAAGTTCTTTTATTAATTTATCGCCATGAGAAAAAAGGTAATTTATTTTTTTAATTAATTTGAACTAAATTAAGATGTTAAATTCACAGCCTTAGTAATCAGATAAAATAAGAAAAAAATTAAAATTAATTAATTGAGTCAATTGCATGACATGTAGATGAATTCAATTAAAATGTTATTTATTTGTTATTTTTATATATATATTTTTTGCAATTATATTTATGCATTCAATTAATTTAATTTGAATTATTTGAATGAATCCATGTTTGCTGAGAAAAATCCCATGCAAATCAGATATTAGAAAAGGTGACTTTGAAGTTCTTTTATTAATTTATCGCCATGAGAAAAAAGGTAATTTATTGTTTTAATTAATTTGAACTAAATTAAGATGTTAAATTCACAGCCTTAGTAATCAGATAAAATAATGTGACTAGAAAAATGTAAACTAGATTAATCACAATTTTTTTTTTCAAGCTTGTCTGTGAAGAGGTGAATGTGGACCGATTTTATCCCATCTTATACCCAAAGGTAAGCTGGGGCAGAAACATAAAAAAAATGAATGAACAAATCGTGGGTATATTACCAGTCAGAGCCTAAATGCAAAGAACTGTAGTGCAACAATATGTAGTGTGCTTTATTTACATGAAAGTAGAATGATATACCTTACAAACTGGCATAGCAGTGTTGGTTATGTTCAAATATAAATGTACAAATATAAATTTTTCAAACACATGGTCTATTTTAGTTTTCAGTTCAGGTTTCGCTTCTGGCCAGTCTGTTCGAAGAAGTGAATCTTAAATCAGTTGTGCAGACTTACAGGCAGCTTCCTCTTATTACTTCACAGTTTTGTTGTCTTGGTGTGACTTAATTTCAGCTCCAGAGGAAGAGGCATATAGGAAATGACATTGTGGCTATTGTGTTCCAAGAAGAAAATACACCATTTGTACCCGATATGATTGCATCAAATTTTCTTCACGCTTATGTAGTGGTTCAAGTGGAGAACGCCTGCACTGATAGCGTCCTCTATAAGGTAATTAACCTTGTTTGATTGTTTCAAAATGAAGCTTGAGCCATAGATTTATGTGAATAGTGTATTTCTAATAGGAATGCTTCACATACTTGATTACATACAATGAGTGACTCAGTTCTAAAGTAGGTTTTTTTCTCTACACATTGATGTTTTCCACTATAGTAAAACAACTTGTTAAACAATGTGCTAAAGACTTTTTTATTTAGAAGCTTTACTGATATCAGTCATAATTTCTTTTGTGATATTGTAGGTATCTGTGACGGCAAGAGATGATGTGCCTTTCTTTGGACCAGCCCTCCCAGACCCAGCTGTCTTTAAAAAGGTACATCTTTTCAGTTTGTATTCATGTAATGTGACTAGTTCCACGTGAAATCTTTGCCCAAAATTGGAACAGCTGTTTTTACTAAATTCTACACATCCTTCAACCACTGATGTTCATTTGGTTTATTCATTATTTTTTCAGATGCCAATAAGTGTAAACAAGTACTTTTAGTTCAGCCTCACTTTATTTAAATACTTTCTGGATTTTCCCCCTAAAAATCAGTGTACAAAATGTGGAAAAACTCAATTTCGTCTAATTATGGCGGTGACTACAGGAATGTCTCGTTTGATTTTTTTATTATGCGTAAATGAATTGGTAAAGCCTTTTATAAAATGCTGACAAATTATATGAATAAATATAGTTGTAATAAAAAAATAAAAATTTAATTTTGCTGAAAATGTACTCAACCTCAGGCCATCCAAGATGTAGATGAGTTTGTTTCTTCATGGGAACAGATTTGGATAAATTTTGCATCACATCACTTGCTCACCAATGGATCATCTGCAGTGAATGGGTGCCGTCAGAATGAGAGTCCAAACAGTTGATAAAAACGCTTCACTAGTCATAAATTCATGAACTGAGGTCTATTATTATAGATTATTGTGATGTTTTTATCAGCTGTTTGAACTCTCGTTCTAACGGCACCCATTCACTGCAGAGGATCCATTGGTGAGCAAGTGATGTAAAGCTACATTTCTCCAAATCTGTTCCCATGAAGAAACAATCTACATCTTGGTCTGAGGGTCTTTCAGCAAATATTCACTTTTAGGTAAGGTATTGCTGTAATCGTAAGTGATATGACTGAATTAATAAATAATTGAACTAATATATAATTCACCTATAATTTTATCTAAAAAAAAATCCAATTTAGGAACCGTTCTTTGTTTAAATCTAATTTAATCTCTGTTCATTGTGTTTTGTGTAGAGTCCAGAGTTTCATGAGTTCCTCTTGACCAAACTGATCAATGCTGAGTATTCCTGCTATAAAGCAGAGAAGTTTGCCAAGCTGAAGGTGAGAAGGGCATACATGTTTGTGTTTGCGTTTATTTGTGTGGAAGCATCTGCATGCATACTACTGTACATTAAGTCTTTGTTCTCCAGGAGAGGACACGGTCTGCTCTGCTGGAGACTTTATATGAGGAGCTACACATGAACAGCCAGTCCATGATGGGACTGGGAGGAGATGATGACAAACTGGAGAATGGAGGAGGAGGAGGCGGCGGTGGCTTCTTTGAGTCTTTCAAGGTAAAATCCATTTGAATCTCTTTAACTAGCAAAAAGGGTTTGTATTTGTTTAATTAATTACTGACAAAATGATGCGTATGTATAACAAAAGAGTTCTGGTGAATGGCAGAGATGAGTTTTGCATAATTTGCATACTGTGCATTCTATATGTGAGATTAGAATTGTTGCATCCCATATTGTAGAATGTTAAAATCAGCATGATATTGAAGTATGATTTATGCAGTATACACTGTAAACTATATGTCAAAAAATGTTGGGGTGTTTTTAAATTAGGGGTAAGTATTTTTTATGTTTTTAAAAGAAGTCTGTTATGCTCACCAAGGCTGATTTATATAATCAAATGCATTATGCATTAACCTTGTTTACTATTTGAATATATATATATATATATATATATATATATATATATATATATATAATTCCTGTGATACAAAGCTGAAATTTCAGCTGCTGACTTGGTGTTAAAGAATTGTTTTTTTTTATTGAATACAGGTGTGCTGCTTAATTTCTATAAGGATTCTTTGATAAATAGAAAGTAATGCAAACAATGAAAACAGTATTTATTTGAATAATAATGTCATTACTGTCACTGAACAATTTAATTCATTCTTGCCAAATAAAATGCAGTAATTTACTCAAGTAATAGAAAAAAGTGCAGTAGAAGTGAAATACATTGCATTATAGGATACACTCACATTTTGGCAAATGAAGAAAGTCACCTGGTGTTCTTTGCGTATTGAAATTGTTTTGTACTTCTGACAGTAGGTAATTGTAAGTATGTAGTATGCTAGTCAAATCATACTCACTTTCTTGGTCCTTTACTCTCTCTAGCTCTCATATAAGCAGTTGTAGTGCCCTCTAGTGTTGGCTTGCAGTGATGCAATGCATTGTTTTTCTCTTTCCAGCGAGTAATCCGCAATAGAAGTCAGTCTATGGATGCCATGGGCCTCAGTAACAAGAAACCGCACACCGTCTCCACCAGCCACAGTGGAAGCTTTGCACACAACCCCCCAGACACCCCCAAAACACCCGGCATTGTGAGTATGAACACCCTTGTGACCCAGAAATGAATGCAGGCTGTCATGAGAAGCCCCAAAACAGTGTGGCAGCTTTATTTTGTGCCAGTCTTCATGCCCTCTGACCCCCGTCGTGCCCTGCGAGTGGGTTTAACCTTTGAGTGCGTGTGTCGTCATGGCTCACATCATTTGTGAGGCTTGTGCTGATGGTAGACCAGGTCTTCTCCTGCCATTTCTGATCTTCATCATTTCACCATTACAAAAGAAAAAAACTGATGTGTAATCCGCTCTTATGATCTGGTCGGTGGAACAGATGGGGCTCTCCACAAGTGACCGTCCCGTCTCCATTGCTATGACAACGAGTGCAACAGCAATAACTGAGAGAGCCTCTCATGACAGGCTGCCATAACTGCCTATTAGCCATCCTAATGTACTAATGTGTCTGCAACAACTGTCACAGAAAACCAGATAATTATCAAACGTGTGTGCAAACCTATAAACTTGCAGACAGCTTTGCTAAACAGAGATTTTTCCATCTGGACCTGTTTTCAAGGTCATCTAGGCTGCACTGTAATGCATAATGCACAAATCTGAACACCAAATTAAATCACTCATCAAGCTCTGATGATGTTGAAGGGCTATTTTTATTTTATTAAAAATAGAACCCAGTTTCTGCTGTTTCTTAGCTGATATAATATTTGATGTTTTGTGTTGAATCATAAATCTACCATCACCCTAATGATTGATAGTAGACACAGCAAGCTGATTTACACAGAGAATTTCATACACGGTGGTCATTCAAAGGGCTTTATTTAGGCATAGTAATAATAAAAAGACATAAAAGTCGTTAAAATCAATAAAAATAAAATAAGAATTAAAATGAATAATATCGAAAAAAGAAAGAAAGTGCATGAATGGAAGATATTATGTAGTGGCTAATAATCTGAATCAAAATGTGATTTCTCCACAGTCCTTGATTATTCCTGGGAAAAGCCCAACCCGTAAGAAATCTGGTCCATTTAGTTCCAGGAGGAGCAGTGCCATTGGGATTGAGAACATACAAGAAGTTCAGGAGAGAAGGTAACTTCTCGAAGTTGAAGCCCTTTTATTAATTTATTCAAAAATACATACATACAAACATTGACTTAAAAAGAATATTGTCAATATATGTCTTTGAAAAACGTCAAGGTGGATATCTGGTCTTAATAACAAAGGGCAGACATTGTCATAAGGAAAACCCTTAAAGTAGTTTAGCATAATTGATTACTTGTTAGAAAACCATAAAGGAAAAGTAACAAAGATTAGAATCTAGTGTGTATTAAATGTGTACCTTTTTATTTTAGGCTTATTAAATATGAAAAATGCAGTTCAATGAGAACAATAATTAAGATGAGTTACTCATTATGTTCCAGCAGTCGAGAGGTGTCCCCTAGTCCACAGAGGACATCTGATGGTGGACACACCACTCAGGACTTCAGATTAGACAACTCGTCCAGTCAGAGCTCCCCTGAGATGCAGATCACTAAGATTGGGTGAGCACCAGTGAAAACACTGACTTCTGTTTACTGTATGGATGGCCAGTTTTTCCATGCATTTTTCATATAATCTGATCTTTACATTCCTGGAAAGGTGTCTATGATCATGTGAAGTAATAGTTTTCTTTTTTTTTTTTTTTTTTTTTTTTTTTTTTTTTTTTTTTTTTTTTTACTTTTTAACATTAGATTTGCTTTTGTGGTGTTTTTTTGGAAGAAGTCTCGTATGCTCACCAAGCCTGCATTTATTTGATCATAAATACAGCAAAAACAGAAATATTGTGACATATTATTATGATTTAAAATAGCAGTTTTCGATGTTAATGTATTTTAAAATATCATATATTACTGTGATGGCAAAGCTGAAATTTCAGCATCATTACTCCAGTCTTTAGTGTCGTGGGATCCTTCAGAATTCATATTGTTATGCCACTCAAGAATCATTTCTTATTATCAATGTTGAAAACAGTAGTGCTGCTTAATATTTTTTTTCCTCACAATCATTTGAAATATAATTTTTTGTAACCTTGTACAAATCTGTCACGTTTGATCAATTTGATGTTCAAAAGTAAATTTTTCCTGAATACAGGTATTCATTTCTTTCAAAAAAAAAAAAAATCATACTGACCCCATGTGCATCAAAATCATATTTTCTTTGAAATTCAATACCTTTGCACTGGTACTAGTACTAGTAAAACATAGTTTTTTATAATCTTTATTTTTGTCTATTATCTATATATGTAATATCCTCAAAGTTGAATAACATGTTCTTGTGTGGTAAGTAAATAGCCTAACCTGAGGTTATAGGTGACTTGTTCAAAGGGAACAATAGGTAGTTGCTCACGGGCCGCTCCTTGTTAGGTTCAGACTTTTTATTACCCTCTACATAAAACCACTCCCAGCAGCAAAGAATAGATATTTACTGTATCATATTTGAGTTCAAACGTCACTATTGTCAGTGAGTCATTAGTAATACATCTACTTTATACTTCTCTGAATATGTTGAGTAATCACACCTGCAATCACTAAACATGACTATGGCTAGTGCTATCATAACATACTCCATTATCATTATGCAATAGCAAAATACAGCCCAAACAACACCTTTTAATCATATGGACAGAGCAGCTAGTGCAAATAATTAATCTGATGTAGGTAGTTTCCAGGTGCAAAGGTCAATAAGTGAGCTGCTTTTGCTTTTAATGTGCAGCTGATGTGTGATACAGTAATTGAATCAAATATACCTCAACCAACTTTAAAAATATTAATGCATGTAAATCTTTGACCATATGCATTTAATAATGGTTAGTTAAAGGAGTGGTTCACCCAAAAATGACACATTTACTTGCCCTCAGCCCTTTAAAGATGTTGATGCGTTTGTTTTGAGACCGCTTTCAGTAATTTCACATTTTTAGGAGAACCGCTTTTATTTGACCTCATATATGTGCAAATGTATGTGTTTGTAGTTCGGCCCTGTGCTGTCGAGCTCCCTCGATCCCTGAGTCTCAGGATCTGTCTCGCTCCTCGTCCAATGCCAGTAGCTTCACCAGCGTGGTGGAGGAGAACGAGCAGGAACATGAAGTTACAGAGGACTATGACACAGGACTGGTGCGGTCACATACACATATGACTCACATACACATAATTGATCAATACATGACTCACATTTAACTTAAAAGATAGGTACATTGTGGTCAAAATGTAGGCAGAGAACACCACTTGTATTTAGACGCCCATACTATTCGCGGGCAAATGCATACAGGCGTAATGGAATTTGCATTTAATTGTCTGAACAGAAGTATCAATACACCTATATGATTTGGCAAGACTGGCTGGTTCTGTTGTTTGCATATGTTTTTCATTTTTCTGGAACATAGGAGAGTCTGTCTTCAGCCGGTACGCCTCACAAACGAGATTCGTTAACATACAGCAGCGTGTGGTTGGAAGACGGCCCTGGTACTACTAGTCAGAGCAGTTCACACGGTGAGACAGAACAAACATTTCACCTCCCAACAAACCCAAGCACATTTCTATTATACTAAAAGGATTACGTAATGATCATTTATGTGTTCGACTGTTCGATTTTCGTGCAGGTAAAATGCTGCATTGAGGAGATTATCTTATGTGCTCACTATACTTTGAGATGTCATTCAGAAGAGAGATAAAAGCTATTTTTAACCTGTTGCACCCATAATTTGCAACTGTACTTCAGTCTGTGAAGTATGAGCAAATATTATATCATAAAAAAGACTAAGGAAAGAAGGACACCGCAGAATATACATGATGAAATTAGAGACAAGGCCCAGATTAGAGCCAGTGTTATTTTAGTATTTACTTCTTTTTATTTTTAAATACTACTGTTTTAGTATTTATTCATATTTTGAATTAGCTTTTATTTTTATTTATATGAGTTTTCATTTGAATTGTTTGAGTTTATATTGTTTGTAATCGTGTTAAGGCTTTAACGGTCATCTGTTTCACTATAGGTCCCTTTCGACAGCAATCTGAACCTCGTCCTAAAACAGAGAGACAACACTCGGTAAGAACATGCTAGTCATGAAAATGCCATCTATATGTGACCCTGGAGCACAAAACCAGTCTTAAGTCGCCGGGGCATATTTGTAGCAATAGCCAAAAATACATTGTATGGGTCAAAATTATAGATTTTTTTTAATGCCAAGAATCATTAGGATATTAAGTAAAGATCATGTTCCATGAAGATATTTTGTAAATTTCCTATTGTAAATATATGAAAACTTAATTTTTTATTAGTAATATGCATTGCTAAGAACTTCATTTGAACAGCTTTAAAGGCGATTTTCTCAATATTTCGATTTTTTTGCACCCTCAGATTCCAGATTTTCAAATATTGTCCTATCATAACAAACCGTACATCAATAGAAAGCTTATTTATTGAGCTTTCAGATGATGTAGAAATCTCAATTTCGAAAAATTGACCCTTATGACTGCTTTTGTGGTCCAAGGTCACATCCTACAGGCAGAGCAGAATAACAATGTCCTAGAAAGAAACGGTCATGCTTTGACTTTAAAGGGGTGATATAGAAAACTATTGATCAGTTTATAACATTATTCAAGGTTTATTATCATCTTCCACCCTGCATGACCGTTCTCTCTGTACCTGTGTAATTGCTTTTGAACATCAGATTTAATGTAGTTTTTCTTTGTATTTGTTTTGTTCTGTGTGTGTTTATCCTACATAGAACTGCTAGCTGTCCTGTAGGCTGTAGATGACTTCATGGATGTCCATCAACAGGTTAGGAACAGTGTGGACTGTATGTTAGGATGATGTGTTTATTGGGCTTATATGGCTGTGTCGTTTAATTATATTTGCATTGTTATAACTCTTAATGACCTAATTTGATCCCTTTTTGTTAAGTTAGTTGTATTGCTGTTTGCAATGTAGCATGACATTTAGAAAATCACACTAGCGTTCAAAAGTTTGGGGTCAGCAAGATATTTAAGATTGATTTTTGAAAGAAGCTGATACTTTTATTCAGCAAGGATGAATTACATTGTGACAGTAAAGAATCCTGAAAAAGTATCACAGTTTTCACAAAAATATGAAGCAGCACAGCTGTTTTCATCATTGAGAATAATAAGAAATGCTACATGAGGCGCAAATCAGCATATTAGAATGATTTCTGAAGGATCATTCAGCTTTGCTATCACAGGAATACATTTCAATTTAAAATATATTCAACTAGAAAACTGTTCTTTAAGCTGTAATAATATTTCAGTGTCCACTGTTTTTACTGTATTTTTGTTCAAAGAAATGCAGCCTTGGTGAGAAAAAGAGACTTCTTTCAAAAACATGATGCAATCTTGTAAAACGGTAACACGGATAGTTCCGGTCCTTGATTCTGATTGGTTGAGCCGCGCTCTAAGCTGTTGTAAATTACTCTACAAACATACACCTTTGTTTACGTCTGTGTGTTGCTCGGCAACCACTTTGTTGGAACCACAGCCATTTCTGAGGAACTACATACTGTTTGTCGGAAGAATACTGTTTTTTATTAATAACCGTTTTATAAAAGCAATAAGCCCCGTGAAGCCGTGGTTTACAGTGAATTTATAACAGCTAGTGATGTGACATGTGACATGTGGCCAAGTATGGTGACCCATACTTGGACTTAGTGCTCTGCATTTAACCCATCCAAAGTGCCTAAATCTTAATTTGATTACTCCATCTGATTATATGTACATCGATAGACCACGGCTAACTGGGAAAGGAGGTGGCCTTGCTGTTATCTTTAGATCAGATGTATCTGTAACTGAAATTGCCACTCTTAGTGTAACATCATTTGAGTGTATTGCTTTCAGAGTGAATTGTGCCTCCCCTGTTCTTATTCTGTTTATTTATCGTCCACCTAAATCAAATCCTCTGTTTATTGAGGAATTTACTGAACTCCTTGCATTGGTTAGTCCTGTTTGTTCAGATATGATTCTGGTTGGTGACATTAATATTCATGTGGATAATTTAACTTGTTGTCAAACTGTACATTTTCTGGAGACACTTGAATTTTTTAACTTGACCCAGCATGTTAATTTTCCTACCCATAACAAAGGTCACATACTCGATCTGGTGTGTTCTGTTGGCGTTGACATCAAACAGCTTGATAATCATGAGACTTGTATTAGTAACCATAAGCTTCTTACTTTTAATATACCTGTCTCTTCTACAATATCATCTTCTCAGAAAAGAGTAATTAGGTTTAGGAATGTTAAGAATATTGATCCTGATAGTTTCTCACGTCTGATTTCTGAGCATACTCTACAAACATACACCTTTGTTTACGTCTGTGTGTTGCTCGGCAACCACTTTGTTGGAACCACAGCCATTTCTGAGGAACTACATACTGTTTGTCGGAAGAATACTGTTTTTTATTAATAACCGTTTTATAAAAGCAATAAGCCCCGTGAAGCCGTGGTTTACAGTGAATTTATAACAGCTAGTGATGTGACATGTGACATGTGGCCAAGTATGGTGACCCATACTTGGACTTAGTGCTCTGCATTTAACCCATCCAAAGTGCACACACAGCAGTGAACACACACACACCGTGAACACACACACGGAGCAGTGGGCAGCCATTTTTTACGCTGCGGCGCCCGGGGAGCAGTTGGGGGTTCGGTGCCTTGCTCAAGGGCACCTCAGTCGTGGTATTGAAGGTGGGAGAGAGCTCTGTACATTCACTTCCCCCACCTACAATCCCTGCCGGTACGAGACTCGATCCTGCAACCTTTTGGGTTGCGATTCCGACTCTCTAACCATTAGGCCACGACTTCCCCAAGAGCTAAGGGGCGTTGTTAGGCACGACGCGAAGCGGAGGCTTATTGCTTTATTACCAACCCCCAACTTTTCAACTGTATATATGTATATATTCAAAAATCTTATTCTCATTAATCATTATTAATTCTGTCTTATTTTCAGCATTTTCATAAGTAGCCCTCTGCAGCGGACGCTCGACGTGTTCACAAGAGTTCCTGTGGAGACACGGATGTGAAGGGGAGTGAACTGCTAGTTCCAGCCTGGAGGCGTAGTCGGGCAAGTGTGCATCAGAGTATCAGCGCGCTCTTATAAGGACTCAACTTGTAAGGACTCGGCCAGCAGGCAACAAATCACGTGTGATTATGGCCTTATCATAGGCTGCTTTCTTTCTTTCTGTCTGTCCACAGTGGCCCTCATTGTGTGGGTTTGGGTTTTATTAGTCATATTTATTTATTTATTGAGTTGATCTTTTAGTAACAGGGGTGGGTAAGCTGTCACAAGCTTTCGGCATCTTTCAGAATAACAAACGAGGTTCAACCTAAACCAATCATGCTTAAAATACACATGAACCCGCAAAGCACTGTAATACACATCTATGTGTGGTTCTCTTTTGTTGCCTTTTGTGTCATGATGTAGTGATGTTGAAAATGAATATAGGTAAATGTTAAATGTTGTTCTTCGGTGTAGTTCTCTATCTTCTGGTGTCGAGCACCCAAGCCATTTCCAGTCCCGTCCAATAAATGAAGCGTAGGCATTATAATTTATGATCAAATGAATAGATCAGGTGTGAGATGCTGTATACTTTTTAAATAGTATTTATTAAGATTATGCTGTTTTACTGATCAACATATTTTGTATGGCCACAGCTGTTTGTGGTCAAACTGACACGTGTGTAAACTGTACACTAATGTAGTAGCCTCATGTTTTAAAGCTAGCAGTGCGGATTAAATCATCAATGTCTCTCATGTTTTGTGGTCCAAGGTCACATATAGTCCTACAGGCAGAGCAGAATAAAAATGTCCGATATGTTTTTATGTATACCTTTTAGCTTATATGACAGGTGAGCAATATGAATGTGAAACTGCAGACACATATATGATGGTGGATATGGATCATGGAAAACACTAGGTCAGAATATATTCATCCAAAGCTTTATGTTCGATAGCAAATGTTGGGTATTTTGTTTTCAAACACAAATGCGTGTTATATTGATTACAAACAAAAATGCCCATTTTAGATCATATAATCAAAATAATATTTTAGTTTTTAAACATAGCACTATGGTGTTAATGCTTTCACATTCATCTCTATAGCTTATCAGATACAAACTTTGACTTTTTTTTTTTTTTGAGGATTTTTTTGAGGAACTATCCTAAGCTGTGACATTAAAACAAACTGGCAAAATTTCAACTCTTAATCAAATTGCATATTTACAAATTGTTGCTTGCAAAAACATTTTAGTCACTTTTACAGCTCCTTAAAATAGTTTTTTTTCTGTGTGATGCGTATTTTAAAGAATACTATGGTATTACTATCATAGAAGATGGCATTACCACAATTTCATGTCCAAAAACATGAAAATACCTTTTTTGTAAGACTAATTTCCCAATTCGCTTCTAGTTTGAAGAGATTTTTTTTTTCTTATAAATAATGCTGTTTGGATGCTTTCAGGGGTGATGCTTCTAAAACAGTTTATGGAAAAGTGAAAATATTTTTTGCCTGGCTGAATCCATACTTTCGCTGTGTCCGAGCCCTAAGTCTCTACTGATTGGTCGAACTGTACATAATGTGTTTGCACATGCTAGAGACATTAAGCACAAACTCATTCCAAACAAACACCGACCGCTTTCTGCAAGTGATTGTGTTCTCCTTTACAAGTGCTTATTATGCTACTTTAATGAAATGTTTCATTGTAAATACATTTTCTCCTTTTTTTGTAATAAAACAAAATAAATTGTTTATTAAAGATCAGAGGGGTTCATGTAATGTTTATTGTTTGCTGTAATGTACATTATTATGGGGGGAGAAAAATACACACCCAAGACCATCACCAATTATAAAATGAAATTTTCAGTCATTATTATTAAGGCAACACAGAATGAACATTCATGGCTCATAGTTATGAAAACACAGTACAGCCTTTTAAAGCTTTTTTTGTTGTTGTTAGAAAAAAATAAACAACAGGGGTCTGTTTCATAAAACAAGTTTACTAAATAAGCCAGGCTTATTTCAGTTAGTCTGACTTATTTTGAACCAAATCAACTGACAGTAAGTCAGACTAACTGAAATAAACCTAACTTGTTTGGTAAACTTGTTTTATGAAACAGGCCCAACTACTCTTAAGCTGTAAGTGTTTAACATTATTTTGAACCACTTCAAAACTTTATAATTGTTAGCCCTTAATTTTCTTAGAAATCCTGAAACAGCACCACCGCAGCCTGAGGAGTAACTATACTGTTAAAAAGAAGAATTAATAAGAATTTGACAAACTACTAAGAAGTATTTGTTCATACTCATGTTGCATGTCGTAAGTATACGGTTTGCTCTCTTTTTCAAGCTGCATTTACTGAAAATCAACACCTCTCAAAATAGGCACTTCAATTTCTGTCTGTTCCTCATGGAAAGCTGTTATATTACTTCAGAACACAGCGCAAATTGATGGGAATGATTTTTGGGCTACTTTCTTATTCTTTGACAGTTTGACAGCACCTTGTCATTATATGGAAAAGAGCTGCTTAAACAACATGAGGGTGAGTAAATGACTCATTCTTTTTTTATGAATTATCCCATTAGTATTTTGCTCTATGCATTGTTTATTGCTAGAATGAACTAGTTGCGAGACTTAATAGGCACTTGACAGTTCTAGTCTCTCTCTCTCACAGCTCTAGGTTCCACCATTTGAAAGGGGACGGCTCTCGAAGAACGTTGGAACCGCAGTGAACTTCACCCAGCAGTTTGTGGTACGGGGCAAAGTCATCAATGAAGGTACATTTGAGGCCCAGAGGCTCCAGAAGAGAACACACCTCTGTCTCCAGAGCACACCTGCCATTCACCTTCGGCCCAAATGGTTTTGGGACGCCCAGCTTATTCCCCAACACGATCATGTTCACCTGAGGGTGCATACATACAAAACAAAGGTCAACGTAATGGGAAAACTATAATATCAGATTCCTCAAGTAGCTCATTGTAGAATATTAATGGGCATTTGGTATGATAGGTTAATGATACTTTAAGTTTTCAAGATTGATAATAGCAATGAATGTTTCTTGAGCAGCAAATCTGCATATTAGAATGATTTCTGAAGGATCATGTGACACTGAAGACTGGAGTAAGGATGCTAAAAAAAATCAGCTTTGCATCAGGAATAAATTACATTTTTAAATACAAAACATTTGTTTAAAATTTCTTTTAATATTTTACAATATTACTGTATTTCTGAGTAAGTAAATGCGGTCTTGGTGAGAAGAAGAGAGTGTGATTTGACAGGTTGATTTTTCATTAAAAGTCATAAAAATCAAAAAGCTAAAATGAGAGTGGATGTTCGGTAAGTTCTTAAACATGTGCTGTACCATGTCGGGATAGTAAGCCACAGCCCTGGAGCCGGTTTTCTCTTCTAACACCTTAAACAGGATGGGCAAATCAATGATGTCCTCATCATCCAACCCCAGCTCTTTCTTCAGCACGTCCCTGTTCCAGTCAATACAGTTCTGAGTGAAAGATTAGAAGATGCCAGCATTATTCTTTCCCATAAAAAAGACAGATCTGTCAAATCTGGCTACAAAAATATCTAGATACTGTTTGGACGCAAAACGCATCTTAATGCGTTAAAGGGGTATTGTGAGTGTTGTGTGTTTCGCTGACCTGCACGTATCGGTTTTCAGCCTGTAGCTTTTTGTCACTCAGGATCTCATTTACTGAGATGGCCTCTGGCAAACCTGTTCAGGTAAAACCGTTGGCTAGAATATGAACTGTGGTGGATGGTAAACTTTTTTTGTAACAGAAAATTAGTGAGTGTTTACCCGGAAACATTTCTGCTTTTCCATGTCCGTTGTTTTGTAAGCTTTTGAAAACTTTGTATCCGGCGTCAGGGCTAGCCAGCAGCAACCGGAATTTCTGAACAATCAAACCATTTCAGTTAGCACCGTTTTGGGTATTTAAAAAAAACACTGGCTATGTTCAGAATAAAGTACTGGCATTTAAAAATGTACTGTTTTACTGTATTTTTAATTAAATAAATGCAGCCTCGGTGAGCATATAAGAGACTTCTTTGAAAAACAAAAAGTCACAACTTTTCACTGGTGGTGTATTGTAGTATATCGGATTACCTTTCGGTCAGGGGCTGGAACAAAGGTCATGAACTCATCCACATGACCAACAACCAGCCAATCAGAGTACAGCGCTATTGGCTCTTGAACTTTCTGTGCCCACAGGAAGTCCTGGACGACTTGGGTCATGTTTCGGCCACGAGTTGCACTTAAAATTAAACACAAATAATCTTGTTTAAACTTTAGGTAATAGTTGTTTAATCAATCAAACATATATGTGACCCTGGACCACAAAAGCAGTCTTAAGTCGCTGGGGTATATTTGTAGCAATAACCAAAAATACATCGTATGGGTCAAAATTATTGATTTTTCTTTTATGCCAAAAATCATTAGGACATTAAGTAAAGATCATGTTCCATAAAGATATTTTGTATATTTCCTACCGCAAATATATCAAAGCTTAATTTTTGATTAGTAATATGAATCGCTGAGAACTTCATTTGGACAACTTTAAAGGCGATTTCCTCAATATTTCGATTTTTTTGCACCCTCAGATTCCAGATTTTCAAATAGTTGTATCTCGGCCAAATATTGTCCTATCATAACAAACCATACATCAATAGAAAGCTATATGTATGAATCTCAATTTCAAAAAATTGACCCTTGTGACTGGTTTTGTGATACAGGGTCACATATGTTGTGTGGAGACTCTTTTGTATATTTTTTACTAGATGTGGTTTCTGTAGATTTGTGGTACTTACGTAGGGAACGCCACTCCAATGATGATCCTGCCAAGTGGGTAACTTTTCCCGTTGACTGTGACTGGTGGACTAACCTCCAGGTTACCGAAGGAGTCCAGACTGCTCACCTCCTCATTCAAAGCATGCCGTGTCACGTACCCAAAATCCGGCCCCTGTGACACAGTGTTTTAGTGTTTCTATACATCTTTAGATTAGTATGTGATCATAATTTGATGCCAATTTTGGTTTGGAATAACATGGGGGCGGGGCTGGTGAGTAAATGACCCTTTCGGGGTGAATTTTTCTTTGAGCATTTAGCCGTCTTGCTCACCAGAATGGACTCGTAGGGGAAATCCTGAAGATCTCCATCACGAGGAGAGTCCAGTACAACAGGGAACTGATGATGGGGAGAGTCAATGTAGCCAAACTCAAGCTCATCCTGTGGAGTGTGTCAGAGAGGAATTACTCATCTCATATGATAGTCATCTGACAAGCTTGTCTAGCTCACAATACATCATCATATGACAGCTTGATAGTGTAAGGCACCTCTTAAATACTTTGAAAATCACTTTATCAAACTTGTAAGGGTTCCATCAATCAAACAAATAGCCTCGGTTTCACAGACAGGGCTTAAACTAAGCCAGGATTAGGCCATAGTTCAATTAGGACATTCAAGTAATTTTTATGAACGTACTTAGAAAAAAACATTACTGGTGTGCATTTTAAGATTAAACAAAGGCACTGATATATTTTAAGATCAGTCAGTGCAAGTTTCTTTCAGTTGAAACAGCTCAGACTTACATTTTAGTCTAGGATTAGGCTTAAGCCTTGTCTGTGAAACCGGGGGTTAATGTTTTAAAATATTAATAACTGGCATATACACACATACTAATTTAAAAATGTGGGTTTCATTTGATAACAAAACAGTAATATGCTGGTGCTCAAGAAACCTTTTTTATTTCTCAATATATATGTTGAAAACAGTTCCTTTTTTCAAGATTCTTTGATGAATAGAAAGTTCAAAAGAGCATTTATTTGTTTGTGTTTGTCAATTTTGATCAATTTAATGCATCCTTTCTAAATAAAAGTTTTCTTTGAAAATATTTACTTTTTATTGACTGACTGATCTAATTTTTATCCATTTTATTGATTGAATGGATTGCTTGATTGATTTCGCTGACCTGTATCCAGCGGTCGCCTCGGTTCATGTACTCATGACATATTTTCAGTTTGTAGCCACACTTGTCCACCAGGTTCTTTATGCTCTTCAGGAAGGTGTAGTTATCATTTGTGCTGCCAGAAAGACAAAAGTAAAAGTAAATCATTAATCCCCATGACTTGTTGACAAGATGAAAGACTGAGTAGCAAAAGCAAAAAAATACCTGGAAATATCTGTATCTATTTCTGGAAAATGGCATTATTTGTTAAATGATATATGAAGGGTTAAAGAAAGCTTGGACTGAATCACCTGCACACATACACCTCCACAGGTTTGAGGGTGTTTGGGGTCATGATCCAGGGAGAAACATGAAATACAACCGTATCGGTGAAGATGGGCGTTTCAGGGAAACCCTTTAAGAAAAGAATTAGTATTTAGCAGTTATTAAAGAATTATATTACCCCTCCCCCCTAAAACAATAAAATTCAGTTTTAGTCATTTTATGGAAGAGTTTGAGTGTAACTTTTATTACAAGACTGAAGTAGTTCTTGCCGTAAGTAAAATAACAAAGTCTGATGTCCTATAGTTTGCGTGAGAGATCAGAGAGTCGTCTCTTTCACTAACCTTGCCACAGGGCTCTAGTAGACTGAGGTTGATGGTGACGAGCCCATCAAAGTCTTTATCAGGGAAGCGAAGACCCTCTACAAAGAACGCCAGTTCAGTTTTGCTTCCCAGATAGGGCACTTCCTCTGTCAGCGTGTCCGTTCCCACCACCATGATATAGTCTTTCAGGAACAACTTCAAGAGTTTGTGCTCTGGTAAAAGAAAGAGAGACGAGAAAGAAAGAGTAAAGTACTGATGTTCCCTTATAATGTACCAGTTTTTGCCTCCATCTAATTAAATGTATCATGCATCATAATTTCAAATCATGCATGCCTGAAGAATTACTCTATACATTTTCAAACCTTCTCTTTTCCACAAATAATTTAAGGAATACTTTTTCCATACAGTAATGCATTTTCCATAAAATGCATTCTGCTTTTTCAGTGGAGCACAAACTAAAAATGAAGTTAAAAAATGTAAAGTTCGTTGTAAACACTATACAAGCTCCGAAAAGAATTGTTCTTTCAAAATATATTCTGAAAATATTTCATTGTATATTATATGAAATATTATATTATTCACTCACTCCACACGTCGTCTTTTTTTGCATTTGTCCGAGGTCTAAAGACTCTCACGTTCTCTGAAGTGGTCTGGGAGATGTGCATGGTCAGTTTATAGCCTTCAGGAAGTTCAGCGGGACCGTTGGTGCGCAGGATCATCTTGGACATGTCCTGTAAATCTGTCATCAAAAAATATATGTTTTTATAACGATTCTCACTTCCTTTCCACAGCATGACATTTGAAGAGAAGAGTCACATGTTAACTAAGCTAACACTTCAATATGCACCGAAAAATTGGGTGAAGTTGTGCTTTTAATTTTAATAGATTTTTTTTTTTTTTTATCAGTACTGAATAAACCAGTTTGATTTAAATTAAACAGGTCAAAATTCACTGGACTTGCACTGCATTCTGGCCAAACAGGATTAATAATGAACGAATAATAAGGAAGCATTATTTTGCGTGCATACAGTGTTTGAAAATGCTGCTTAAGTACACAACACACCAGGCTTTGGTACAAAGTCTATTTACACTTAACAAACGTCTGCGGCGAGACTTTATCTGACACTAGACCTGCCCAGACTCACCTGACACTTTATTAATCTCATCAACCTCACTGTCCAGTGTCTTCTTGTAAGTGGTCTCTGAGTCACAGTTGACCAGCAGAACTGCACCGTGGCCATTAGGACCCCACTTCCACGATCCCTAGATCCAAAATCCAATACTATCACACATTCCTCAAACAAAGTCTTGAATATCTAAAATAGCACTATGCAGTTGGAACACAAAAGAAGATACTTTCGAAAGTCATTGAGGTTCAAAAAACCTTGGACCCTATGGAAGCCTGTTTATGCCACAAATGTAAAAAAAAAATTAATAATTTTAAATAAGCCAATTGCAACTTTTTATTTCACAATTATGAAAATTGTATACTCAGAATTCTGAGGGGGAAAAAAGTTTATATAAACTGAGAATTCTGACTTTTTTGTTGTAACTTACATGCGAGTTATATCTCACAATTCTGAGCTTTTCTTGAAATTCTGAGTTTATTCTCGCAGTTATAGCTTGCAATTCTCCGTTTTTCCTCAGAATTCTGAGTTACATCTCACAATTCTATTTTTTGTTGCTGCAACAGAACAAAAAATATTTCTTTTTTGTATTGCAATTGCGAGTTTATATCTCACAGTTCTGATGTTTCGTCTCGGAATTCTGAGTTTATATCTCTCAATTCTGAAAAAACCTCAACTGTGAGATATTACTGACATACAAGAAAAAAAGACAATTGTTTATTCTGTTTATTCATGGGCCTCCAGACCCTATTGACTTTGATTGAACTGACAAAAAAGAAAATGCTACGACATTTTTCTAAATATCTTCTTTTGTGTTCCACCATCTCCAGGCCTGTAGCAATGAGCCAAAAACAAATCTCCCCAATAATGATGATATAGAAAGGGTCGCAAGACAACAAGCAAACAAAGCTCACCTTGTTTGGATTGTTTTTCTCAACAATGCCATCTCGGTCAGCATCTACGTCCAGAGATATCTCTGCAAATGAACCGAGACAACATGAGGCTTGCCTGTTCCTTCAGTCCCACCAGCATGAGGCTGTTTATAGTTACAGCACAGATACTATTTATATATAAGCATTAATTATAAACACAGGCGTAGCCTATGTCTCAAAATGAAAACATGATGGAGACGTACCGACAGCCGTTAGATGCAGCACGGCGTCCCCGAGCGACTCAGTTTTCTCTCCATAGTACCTCACAGACAGCTGAAACAGATCAGAACGAAACAAGCATAAGATGGATTATTGCGACAATTATTCTGGTTTTCTTTGATTGCTAAAGTGATTCATTACTGTACTGATTGCATTTTAAAATATGCTAAATATACCTTCAAGCTGCGAGTGCTAGACAGTGTTGTGAAAGTGACGTGAGATCACGTCGACACATAAACCTCAGTTTCCTGCATAGACTAGTACCGGGGTCAACCACAGCGTGTGCATCAGACTAACGGTGACGGCGCTACACCGGGGCTAGGGGGGGCTATAGCCCCGTCAGAATTTTTAATAGCCCCGGTTTAGCCCCATTTCTTTATGAAGTAACTCTGACGTCATTAATATCATTTATTTTCTTAGCACCCCCACATATTGGTCTAGCCCCCGCTTAGCACCGGTAGAGAAAAAATTCTGGCGCCGTGCCTGCAGACTAACAAGACTGACAAGACAAGCAGTTGCCTGTCTGCAGCTGTCGATTTCTTTCAGTTGTTTATTTTCTAAAAGACTACTATCTGCTTTAGTGCAAAGGCTAGTCATACAGTACAAGGGGAAAAAAACATACACAAATGGAATCTGCCCACACAGAAAACTCCCCTA
The DNA here is from genome assembly GCF_001515645.1 of Sinocyclocheilus grahami. Taxonomy (NCBI): domain Eukaryota; kingdom Metazoa; phylum Chordata; class Actinopteri; order Cypriniformes; family Cyprinidae; genus Sinocyclocheilus; species Sinocyclocheilus grahami. The sequence continues at coordinate 390,140 of NW_015505547.1, forward strand.
TCATATCCTCCTTTAACCCTCTGGGGTCTGAGGGTGTTTTGGGCCCTGGAGA
>NW_015505547.1:390201-390886 GCF_001515645.1 Sinocyclocheilus grahami
TTAAAATATTTGTGCTAGTATGATGCTTTCAAATACGAGTCTAGTATTTCTGGCTCAGTTTCAAACATTTGATCTTGTTTGAAACTATTCCATAGAATTTTCTTCCAAACGCATTTTTTCTGTGTTTGCTCTTTTTCAAGCACAAAGGTGATTGGATGTACTGTACAGTAGGTACCTTGCTGTCGTTTGCAGTCTCGCTGACTGCATCCATGGTGACGGTGAGGACAGAGTTTGGGGTGAGGGGGTACGGAGCAGCGTTCCTGTCCGCCGGAGGGGTCACCTTGTAATGCACGTTTGGTCCGCATTTTATCGAGAAGGATTTGGACTGCGGAGGGGCACACCTGCAGAAAACAAACATACATACACAGACACATTATGAATTGATCTATTTCACTGTAGGATATTACACAACAGAACTGTATTGCACCATTTCAAACCCAATTTAAATATACACAATCTTTCAAATATTTGGGGTCAGCAGGGATACATTAAGCTGATCAAAAGTGACAGTAAAGAAGTTTAGGTTACAAAAGATATACATTTTAAAGAAATGCTTTTCTTTTGACCTTTCTTTTAATCAAAGTGTATCACGGTTCCCACAAAAATATTAAGGAGTCGTCTTATTTCAACACTGATAATAATAATACAGTATATTAGAATGATTTCTGAAGGATATACTAAGAAT
>NW_015505547.1:391718-392886 GCF_001515645.1 Sinocyclocheilus grahami
GTGTTGTATTTCAATTGTCAGTCTATGTATGCATGCATCCTTTTTAGTGACATTGTGTTTAAACGGACTGTTCCTTATGTTTGGGTTCCCAGAGTCTGTAATGATGTGCTCGTCAAAATAATAATAGTCATTTTGAAATGAATCCTTTTATTTTCCATTCGAATTCCTTAAATATGTTCCTTTGATCTAAACTAAACTCAGTGGTCAGACAGTAACACGCTTTAACCCTTTGCTGGAGTTCATTTGACACTGATCCGTTTGTAACACGTAAACTTTTTCATATCATAATGTTGGCGGCTGACAGTTTTGGTCACCATTCACTCATATTGTAAGAAACAATATGCAACGCTAGTCAATAGAGACTGCGTCTGTCACATCCGCTCTCATTTTGTTCTCCACAGAAGAAAGAAAGTCAAACGGGGTTTGAAACAACAAAAGCGCGAGTAAATAATAAAGGGGTTTTCGGGTGAACTGTCCCTTTAAATATGTCTTTCGCGCTGTTAAAATAGACCGTTGTGTTTAATTCCCTTGAGCACCGTCGCGCTGTTTTCAAACACAAGAACGCATCAAGAATGACTGTCCATTTAAAATAAAACAAAGTTCTAATATTCATATGAGTTTATTCATACAGTACATGGAAATAAATTAGCCAACCTGTTTAAATTGACCGTCAACTCCGTTCCGAGCACATATGTCGTCCTTGTCGCTTTCTCAGTGTCAACTGTAAGTGATCGTCGAGACACCATGGTTTGCAAAGATGCGTCTTTCTTTCAAAGTGACTTCAACAATTCCCTTTAACCCTTTTGTGTACTTGAGATGTCACCGTGCCAGAAAGCCTATTGGTTGACTGAATGCAGGTGGATGTCTCGGGAAGTGGAAGACTTTAGCTGTGTGGAAACGCCCACATCATATATCGACTGACCGCTAGAGGGCGCGACTGAACTCATTTGGCCAACTATTGCACCGTGTTGCCTCAGGATAACAAACCGTTTTCTTCAATTTGCAAGCACATGATGCAAATACGATGACAGTAAGTAAATTGTTGGTAAGAGATGGCTTCGAATAAACCAATAAAAAACTATTTTAATGGTGATTTTAATATATTTTTCTTTCCTGGTGCACCGTGTGGAGCAGGGCCATGCACAGACATTTTGAGGGGCAGTGGCCC
>NW_015505547.1:393042-393443 GCF_001515645.1 Sinocyclocheilus grahami
AATATATTTAGGATTCAATTCTATCTTCTAAGACAACAAGCACTAGTCATGATGATGTTGCTGAGGGATTGTCTATTTCAGTGTGGGCTAATAAAAACAATTTGATAAAGTATTTTAAAACCTAAAGAAAAGAGCTATTAGGAGGTCTGGAAAGCTATCAAAAGACAATAGCCGACTGGCAGTTATAAACAGAAGCATTGAGACAGAGCTCAGCGATGAATTTAAATAATGTTGCAGCACAACGAGCACATTCATCCGTCTTTGGGACTGCAAGGAGAAATTCTTCAATCAACAAGCCCCCTGAATTCTCCCAGCAAATATTCAGCTATGCAGAACAAACAGATCAATTATGACAAGCAGATCAATATCTGCAAATATTGAAACCTCGGTTCATTCCAGAA
>NW_015505547.1:393586-395901 GCF_001515645.1 Sinocyclocheilus grahami
TATTGCAATTGCGAGTTTATATCTCACAGTTCTGATGTTTCGTCTTGGAATTCTGAGTTTATATCTCTCAATTCTGAAAAAACCTCAACTGTGAGATATTACTGACATACAAGAAAAAAAGACAATTGTTTATTCTGTTTATTCATGGGCCTCCAGACCCTATTGACTTTGATTGACAAAAAAGAAAATGCTACGACATTTTTCTAAATATCTTCTTTTGTGTTCCACCATCTCCAGGCCTGTAGCAATGAGCCAAAAACAAATCTCCCCAATAATGATGATATAGAAAAGGTCGCAAGACAACAAGCAAACAAAGCTCACCTTGTTTGGATTGTTTTTCTCAACAATGCCATCTCGGTCAGCATCTACGTCCAGAGATATCTCTGCAAATGAACCGAGACAACATGAGGCTTGCCTGTTCCTTCAGTCCCACCAGCATGAGGCTGTTTATAGTTACAGCACAGATACTATTTATATATAAGCATTAATTATAAACACAGGCGTAGCCTATGTCTCAAAATGAAAACATGATGGAGACGTACCGACAGCCGTTAGATGCAGCACGGCGTCCCCGAGCGACTCAGTTTTCTCTCCATAGTACCTCACAGACAGCTGAAACAGATCAGAACGAAACAAGCATAAAATGGATTATTGCGACAATTATTCTGGTTTTCTTTGATTGCTAAAGTGATTCATTACTGTACTGATTGCATTTTAAAATGTGCTAAATATACCTTCAAGCTGCGAGTGCTAGACAGTGTTGTGAAAGTGACGTGAGATCACGTTGACACATAAACCTCAGTTTCCTGCATAGACTAGTACCGGGGTCAACCACAGCGTGTGCATCAGACTAACAGTGACGGCGCTACACCGGGGCTAGGGGGGGCTATAGCCCCGTCAGAATTGTTAATAGCCCCGGTTTATCCCCATTTCTTTATGAAGTAACTCTGACGTCATTAATATCATTTATTTTCTGAGCACCCCCCACATATTGGTCTAGCCCCCCCTTAGCACCGGTAGAGAAAAAATTCTGGCGCTGTGCCTGCAGACTAACAAGACTGACAAGACAAGCAGTTGCCTGTCTGCAGCTGTCGATTTCTTTCAGTTCTGTTTATTTTCTAAAAGACTACTATCTGCTTTAGTGCAAAGGCTAGTCATACAGTACAAGGGAAAAAAAACATACACAAATGGAATCTGCCCACACAGAAAACTCCCCTATCATATCCTCCTTTAAAATATTTGTGCTAGTATGATGCTTTCAAATACGAGTCTAGTATTTCTGGCTCAGTTTCAAACATTTGATCTTGTTTGAAACTATTCCATAGAATTTTCTTCCAAACGCACATTGGGGGAATGGAAGGCACCCATTTACTTTAAAAACTGTTTTTGGGCTTGTCAAAGTAAAATTGTAGTGTAACAGATGAAGTGAACTGACGTGTGGCGACCCATACTTGGAATTAGTGCTTTGCATTTAACCCATCCACCCACTTCCCCCACTGATGTAATGGTTGTTACATCAAATCAACAGTAGCTATTTTTTCCCCCAAAATGGCAGCTATGGGGCAAAGTGAGCCAAATGTTGTGGGGTAAATTGAGTCAGCATTTTAACTTAACCCACCATAAGGGACTGTAGTTAAGTTAAATCTCTGAATTATAAACTGGGGTTTTAATGTGATATTACTGGTTTATCATATCATATATACTGTACATATTATTTGTAGTTTATTTGATAGGGACAGTGTACAAGTGCACCAAATCCTTACCAGAAAATGCTTTTCATCACATTATAATCAGATATATCTTTCCACCTGTAGTCACTAATGGCCAACAAACTCTCTGTTTAGTCTGTTTTTAGGAAGGCTACAGCTTTGGTGTTCAACATATTGTTTCAGAAATGCAAACAATTAAATACTGAAATTTAAACTTAATTTGGTTGGTTTTATGTTGTTAAAGTGAACTTTATGAAAAGAAATATGACTGTTTGTAAATGGAAATTATTAAATTAGTTTTTAAATTGTTATTTATTTCACATGGGTTTGAATCAGATTTGGCCAGATGGTCATTTTACACCCAGATGGTGCATCTTACCCACTGACTCGACTCGGGTCAACTTACCCCTAACCTGACTGAGCCATGAGAACCATTTTTGATAATTTGATAAGATTTTAAAACCCTTTGCCATAGATACATTCTGATCATTTAAAATTATAGGAATACTTTCATTCGTATAGGAGTATAGGATTCTTTGTATTTCTGCATCATTTTCCCTTGAGGACCACATAAGTAAAAAATGGCTAATCTTAGCCCACTCTCCC